>NC_056743.1:977327508-977520008 GCF_019279795.1 Protopterus annectens
TATGCACAGTCTTTGTACCTGGGCAGCAGTGGAGAGGCAAAATAAACATTCTCAACAGACTTCTCCCTGACCCTGTGGAAGGATCGCTCATATCTCAACATGCTGATAATGGAGCTTCCCCTTCTAAAAAGTATATGGACAAATATAAGGGGGACAAAGTCACTGGACCTAAAAAGACTAAGGACTCTGGAAATAGCTCTCTGGATCGGTCTTCATCCTCTCTGGCCTCCTCAGCTGTGCAACTAAATTTTCCAAGAGTTGGATCCATCACTTTTCTCTGAGAAAATCCTGATTGGATCCAAGACTCCCCCTCCCCGAGAACTACTTTTTTTGCAGGAGCCAGTTTCTCCTCTGCTCTGATCTCCTTTTCTTCAAGAGAGGGTTAGCCATCATTCATCAAGATCTCCTTCCACTGCTTTCTCCCTGGCATCAGTTTGGTCAATCAGGAACATTTCTGAAGCAGATGTGGACTGTAGGATGAGGTGGTTTCTCAGGACCTAGATTCAGTTAGGAGTCCTCCCAGCTCCAGCCACCACTGGATCAGGGAGTTATGTATTTTTTTCCTCATCCTGTAGTAGCGTCTATCACAAGCCATTTGTCAGATTCAGGAGTTACGGATCCAAGCATTTCCTAGAGTTTCTGTACTGGACCTGAAGATCTTGCTATCTTCTACTCTGGCACCATCTCTGACCCATACAGCTCCAACACTGGAGTCATAAGGATCTCAGAGCTGAAGTATCAGTGTCAGATCTGGGGGAATGGATTGGACTTGGAGGGCTTCAGAGCAATTCTTTCTTTTTGGAACCTCAGCACTAGATATCTTAACACTGGTGTCATCCTCAGACCCAGGCAGAGTGGAAATACAGGGTTTGCTTGGTGAGGCAGCTTTGGCTCCTTCCAAATTTCAACATCTCTTTCAGCCTCGGTGCTGGAGAAAGAGAAAGAGAGCACTTTCCCATTCTGAGATATAAGCTACTCTTTCTAGGTAGGCTCCATCCATTCACCAAAGAATGCCCATGGGTCCTGATCCTTCTTATCCAGTGCACATGGGACAGCCAGACCTGTTGATTCTTGAGTCAGTCCATATAGGGAACTTGCAAAGCTCTTCAGCATCTTCTCTGAAGCATCCTGCTGGGGAGGTTCCTTGGAAGCATAAATTTAAAAGGAAGCATGTAGACTACCCCCAGGAGTAGAGGGCATGGATTTCGATGATGGGGAGAGGTCCCCCAGATCTCCCCTTGAGGATGTCTCATTTGAGGAAGTTCTCAAACCCCTAAGACAGAAAGGCAGGTGATCTTCTGAGACCCCATCCCAAGAGGAGTCAGTGTTTCTTGCGGCCTTTGGGTCTGGCTCAGCTACATCCTGTGTACCCCCCCCCCCCGGATGAAATGGTGTAACTTATCTCTAAGTGGGCTTGGAAGGAACTGAATGTGACAGAACCACTTCCCAATATGCCAGACAAATAACTGATTTCCCCATAAGATTTCCAACATCGGGGCAAGGGGTCTCACATAGATTCCATTGTAATGGTGATGGCCACCAAAAAAGAACTCACAGAAGAAAGCTCTTCTTTGGGCGGCCGCAGTGGTGCAGCGGTTAGCATTACCACCTCACAGCAAGAAGTTCTCCGGTTCAATTCTCGGCTGGGGTGCCTTCTGTGCGGAGTTTGCGTGTCCTCCCTGTGGTCATGTGGGTTTCCTCTGGGTGCTCCGGTTTCCTCCCACATCCCAAAGACATGCAGTAGGTGGATTAGACACTCTAAATTGGCCGTAGGTGTGAATGTGTGTGCCTTCTGTGGAAGGTTGGGCACCAGGCTGGCAACTCAACACTGTAAAACTCCACTGCCAATCATGAGTAGACAAATGATCCGTTGTGGTGACCCCTAACCGGGAAAAGCCGAAAGAAGAACTCTTTTGTCCATCCACCTAACAGTGAGTCAGGGCACTGGACAGGCTCATGAAGCAGAATTTCACTTTAGTTCCTTCAGTTGAAAGCAATGAATTACTTAGCACACATCACAAGATTTCAGAGGAATTTGACTAAGGAAATCTCCAAGTCCCTGTTTTTGGTCTGTATCTGTAGAAGACAAAAAAACATTGGACTCTCAGTTAGCTACCCTTCAGTCACTGTCCAATGTTTCAATGCATCTTATTTCCACTGCTGCTTGAGGTGCTTTGAGAGCAGCATGTACTGACATTAATATTAGGAGACACATCCTGATGCTCTTTTGTAACTGTAGAGCACTTCAAGATGTATTTCATTAATGCTCCTTTTGATGGCTCAACACTCTTTGGGCCTTAAGCGAAATAAACAGTAATCAGAAGTAAACAAGATAGAAAGTCCCATTCTGCTATTGGAATATGGTTTTGTTGCCACCAGAGATATTTTTCTAAGAACCAGAAAGGGAGCAAAAAGCCATGGTGCCAAAAATTCCAAAGGTTCTCTCCTGGCACTTCTGGAGACAACCCCCCCTCCAAGGCAGAGGGGGAAGTTCTAATAATGGACATCACCCACGAGGCAGAGGTGGACTGCAGAACCAAGGCTTCAGAGGTCCCTTCATCAAGAGGCTTTATCACTACTCTTGAAGGATTGTCCAACTGATGTTCTCTGGAGGCAGTTGAGAGGCATCTAACCTTGCACTCCAAAGCCTGAATGTCCTTCAGGAATGATAGATGGGTGCAGAGGATAAATTAACCAGAGGCTATTACATTCCCTTTTTGTCCCTACCCCAAACTCAAAAAGTAAACAAATGTTCCACCTTCTCAAAGACCGTCAGCACTGAATCACAAAAGCTGCTAAAGAAGTGAGTCATCCAAGAAGTCCCACCAGACCAGCTGGGATCCAGGACTTACTCAAGATTCTTTTTAGTGGCAAAAAAGACCGGGGACCTCAGGCCAATTTTGGACCTCAGCTACCTCATCCGATATGTCAAATAATCAATGGTTTAATCTATTCTCCACCTACTATGAGTGAATAATTGTATGTGCTCCATAGACCTACTGGATGCACACTATTATGTCAAGATGGACAGGCAATCCAGAAGGTTTCTGTGCTTCTGTCTGGGAGCCGCTCATTTCCAATTCAGTGCTCTGCCCTGTGGTCTCCAGCACAGCCCTGTTGGCATTTTCTAAATGCATGGCAGTGGTAACAGTGTAACTCAGGCTGTAAGTGCTCTGGGTATTCCTGTGACTGGATGACTGGCTCAATCCTGCCAATACCAGGAATCTGCTTATTCTAACATGAGACTCCTTGCTGTGAATTTGTTCAATGTTGGGCATCACAGTAAACCTGGAGAAGTCCAAATTCAATCCTGTACAAGTAATAGGGTTCAAAGGAGTGTACTTAGACACAATTCATCAAACAATGAAACAAAGCAGATTATCGTCACTTCACAATCATGCTCGTCATCCCAACATCAAACAGCAAGAATGGTTCTTCTGTTACTCAGTTCAATGACAGAGTCCATCACTATAGTCCTTCTTGCCAGATACCACATAGGAATACTACAGTGGATCCTAGCAGTGCAGTGGTCCACTAGGTGCCAACCAGTGTCTTTCCAAGTATGTATGATGAACATTTTCAGGACTGACTCTTACTGCAGGCACAAATGCCCTATGGTATTGCAAAGTTGCACATTTGTTTTCCCCAACTCAAAGCCACTGTGACCATGGACACTTCCCAATTAGGGTGGTGGGCCACTACTGGAGAAAGACAGCTCAAGGCAAATGGTCCCCCAATGAGGCCAGTCTTCATATCACAATTCTAGAGATGAGGGCAGTTCTCCTAGTGTTGCAGGCCTTCCAGGATTCCCTCTCTCTCAAGGACAATATCTATCCAAACAGACATGTTAGTAGTCTGCTACATCAACAAGCAAGAAGGAACCCATTCTTATCTGTTAATTCAAGAAGCCATGAGGGTTTGCCACTGGGCACTATCTTGCATTCTTTGTCTTCTAGAAATGCTCATTCTAAGTAAGTCCAAAGTACCACTACTAGCGCACAGTTTGAGAAAACCTGTCCTCCTGCCTTAAGATAGATTCCTCAAACAAACAGTGGCAGAATGGATTTACCTCCACTGGAGCAAACTGTGCTGTGAAAATTTTGCTTCTTCCCAGAACATCAAATGCATTAGGTTCATTGACCCGATCCCCTACTTGGAAGAATCACCCAGGGATGCTCTGGCCCTTTGGACTCCTTTATGCCTTTCTTCCAACTCCTCTCATCCCAAAATTTCTTCAGAAAGCATTAGAGAGGAAGGCCACTATGATCCTCATTGCTTCTTTTTAGACTACACAACTTTAGTTCCCCTACCAGTGGCCTCATTTGAAATACCCTCCATGGGTGCTGGATCCCAGCCTGGATTTCAATTCTCACCCATCCAGCCTGTCTCTGCCAGACACTCGAGCTCTCAAATTAACCCCTTGGTTTCTCCACATCCAGTGATGGCTAGTCAGTCCAGGCTTTCTTCCCAAGTTATCCATATTCTTACTTCATCCCAGAGACTGTCTACTAGGAAGGTTTACAAAAGCAAATGGAAAAGGTTCTCTTTTGGGTTACTGAAAGAAATTTAGATTCATTCTCGGCAACTCTTCCAGTGGTCTTAGACTTTCTAGCCTGTCTTTTTCAGAATGGCGCCAGCTACTCCACTATCAAAGTCCAGTTGTCAGCTATGTCTAGTTTGCACATTGGAGCGATTCAGTACCTCATCACCTATATCAGATTATGTAAGGCCTTTTGAGGGGTCCCTTTCTTCTCAGTCCGCCTGTTAAAGATCCTCCCCCTCCTTGGGATATTATTATTTTACTTCAAGCACTGACTAAATCACTGCTTGTACCTGCAACCAAGGTGGAGCTCCAGTTCCTAACATGGAAAACATTATTCTTAATGGCAATTACTTCTACTAGGAGTGTATCAGAACTTCAAGCCCTTTCATTATTTATTTATTTACATTTGTTTACCGGGAGTGTCCGGCTGGACGTAAGTCCATTTTCAGTGGAGGCCCGGGGAGAAAAGCTCTACAATTAAAATATACAGACAGTAGTTACATTGGATTTACATAGCAATTAATTTGATTAACATAGCAATTAACAATTACAAACATAGTTACAGATGAATAACATAGTACATCAGTAGACAACTAGAATCTTTATCATCTGTGAAGCACATAACAGACATTAACAATTTTTACAATAAGATGTTCCTGCTGTATAATAAGTAGTAGGCTTATGAGCATCTGAGCTTGCTATAATCAAGGTAGTTAGTGGGATGGAAAGAAAGGTAGTGGGTGGATGGGGTGGGTGATATTAGAGTGGGAGTTGCAAGGGCATAGCCAGCATGTTTTTAGGTGCGCTTTTAGTAAAGTTTTGAAGTGGGTGCATGATGGTACAGAGGTAATTGTGGGTGGAAGTGAGTTCCATAATTTGACTATGGCATGAGAATAGTGCTCCACCAGCAGAGTTCTTGGCTTTAGTGATCTGCAAGTGATTTTTGTTGCTGGATCTTAGTGGTCTGGTGGTGAGACAGGGTTGGAGTAGATTCTGGAGGGATGGGACATTTAGTGGATGGTTTACTAGTTTGTGGGCGAGTGTGAGTTGATACCATTGAAGGAGGTGAGGGAGTTCAAGCCAGCCCAGTTCAGCAAGTGAGAGACAGTGGTGACTATGGTAGGATGCCCCTGTGGCGAATTTGATGATTTTGTTGTAGCAGGTCCCTAGCTTGTTTAGATCGCATTGCCTTAGGTTGGTATATATTGGAGAGGCATAAAGTAGGGTGGCTAGTCAGTGGCTTTCATGTAAATCTGTGTACGTTATCTTTCATAAGGACAGAGGTTTCCTTGAACCAATCCTTCCTTTTTATTGACGGTAGCTACCAAAACTAATTTAAATCAAAACATTAATCTTTCAGTTTTCTTCCCAGTTTTTTCTAACAAATGAGAACATGTTATGTTTGTTGGGTGTTCATAGGCAGCTGCAGTTTTGCATCCAAAACCATTCAGGAAGTCTGATCAACTTTTTCAACCTTTTCAGCAAATAAACTGATACAGGGAGTTTCTAAAGTCACTTCATCAAGATGGTTGTCTGCTGACCTTATACTTGTATACAAAGGAAAAGGTTTACCCTTACCTAAACATGTTAAAGCTCACTCTACTAGGTTTGTGGCAACCTCTACTACTGTCTTTTCCAGTACATCTATTGATGACATTTGTGCAGCTGCCAACTGGTCAAATGTTCATACCTTTGTATCCTATTATAAACCGGATTTACTCACTAGAAGCAGGGTAGCCTTTGGTTCAGCCATTTTCTAGAATATCCTTCCATGAATTCACCCAAACATCATATTAGTTTGGGACGCTATCCTATCCATTGAGGAATGTATGGAAGAGACAACATCAGATACTAAAGTTATGTTCATAACAATCATATATCTGTGTTGCCTGCTTCTGTCCTTCCTCAACTTTCCTACCACCTATGCCCCTGCCTGATTATGTAATTTGTTGTTCTTTTATCCTGGTTTGTCTAGATTGACCTATTCTGAAGGCCCTTTAAGTGCACTTTTTAGTTCCAGGTCTGTTTCTGAGCATACATATTCTACTGGATTATCCTTTATCTCATTATTGTTATTGTTATTGTTATTGTAGTTACTTATATATGGTTGTCTGTTTTCTTGGGCAAACTTGATCTGAGGTAATATTGGGCTTTGCAGGGGATTATGGGTAGAGGGAGGAGCCTGAACTTGTGATCCAAAGACTACAGTGGCCAAAGGCATATCTGAGGTTGGATCTGAAGACCCACCTGTTCCGGAAGGACAAAAGCAGACAACACAGATCTATTGTTATGGTAAATGCATTAACTTTCATTTCCTCAATCCCAAACTACTTCCTGCACACACAAAACCACTGGCCATATCACTCCTAAACACCTAATCAAATATCAAAAATCATTACCAGTAATCATAACCAGCAAGCTCACAGCAATAAAAAAATGAAAAAAAACAGCTTTATCTGCATATGGGTGAGTGAGGACCAAATCCCTACACACCCCCATTAAGCAATAACGCCATCACTAGCCACACTTTGTACCTTCAATGAGACAAACTTCCATAAATGACACAGTCAAGGAAAAGTACCTTCAGCCATTCAACACACTACTTATACTGTTTTGTTAAACCGCTATTCGATCATTTGCATTACTCACATATATAGACAGAGAAATATATTACCTATATATATCTATATATACACACACACACACACACACACACACACACACACACACACACACACACACACACACACACACACACACACACACACACACACACACACACACCATAAGTGCTGAATCTTTCGTCAAACGGGCTTCATATTGATGAGTGAAAATCAGCTGATCAAAAAGTACTGCCTTTTTCACCAAAAGATTGCAGTATAGTGGGGATCAGAGTATATGCCCTTTCCCCACTATAGTGCAGTCTTGGAGTTTGTATATAGGTGCACAGGTTATTACTAAGTTAATGACCATGAGGGCCCTTCCATGCCGAGCTGTTCACCCCAAACCATTTGGATTCATGGGTGTCTATAAGGATACGGGGATGCATTTTAGTAGAGATGTAACAAAAGGATTTGTAGGGAGAAGACTTTGTATATTTCCATTCTGTTTATGCTGCAAATGAAGTTCAACTCCCTGGATCTAGAGTTTCTGGTGCTGTTTGTTTTGGGCATGTACAACAGATCCATCAAGGACGGGTCTAAGGAAGCCCCTTTAAGCCAGGCAAAGATCCCGTCTCAGCAGCTTATAGGAGACTGAATAAAGATTAGGCAATCAATGCAGGAAAGGGTATTCATGCCCTAAATTCTCATGGTGAGAATAAATATTATATAATTAGCAGGAGTTGGGGAGGGTGCAGGGGGGCTTGCTCCCCCCACCCCCCGCAAAAAATGTTGCATGTTTTTTTTTTTTAATCCTTTGCAGATCGATGTTTACGTTTTTGACAGAAAGTAGTCAATAACTGTTGGATCAACTACTTTTCATTTTAGATTATACTTCTATACACATATATATATATGGATTCACTTTGAATCATCGAATGTTCAGAACAACGAAGTTCTGATCATCGAGACCAGAAGATCGAAGGTTCAAAATGAACCAGAAAAATCAACAAAAAATCACAAACACTACGCTATGCAGGGGTGCTTTGCCCCCTGCACCCCTCACACCCCCCCACTTTAATATTCCAACTCTGAGATCGCACTGCAGTGGGGTAAGGAAAATCTGCCATTTACTGCTATATGTGGTACCGCTAAACGGGAGATTTCCCGTACCCTACCTGCAATGCCAACACTCAGATGGCACACACACACACACACACACACACACACACACACACACACACACACACACACACAACATGCAGGGCACCTTGTGTATATATATATATATATATATATATATATATATATGTATATACATATATAAAAGAATAATAGTAACTGTTGCTTGCATGATTATTAGTTTGAATAAAAAGTTGCAAGAATGATATGAAATATAAAGGGTTAATTTAGAAATAGTATAAAATGCTGAAAAATAAGAAGTAGTAAGTGTGCTGGCACAGATTAGATATTGGCATCCATGTAAAGGAGTATGTTATTGAGAAAGTCTGTAAAAATAACTGTGCAGATGGCAGCTGGAAGGACATCATCAAAGTAAAGAGATGTAACATCAAGTTTCAGATAGTGCTGGAACACCACGTTTCAGATAATGCAAGACTGTACCAGGGACAAGGGAACAAAGGAAAACTGTTATACAAAGAAAGAACTGTTATACATCAGACTTTGAGAAAAAATATCAGACTTTTTGGTATAAATATGAGTATGTATAAACAAGCTTTGGGAAGTATAAAGACCTCAGCCGACACCATTACCCCAGTCTTTCTTGCCCCAGATGTCAGGTGCCCAACACCTCAGCAGCCAAAATACCTCATAACAAACCATACTCAAAGAAAAAACAAAAGAGGGGGTAGGAGTGAGGGTAACTCAGACTGCAACAGTGAACACACTTGAACATCTACATTTATGGTAAGAGTACACAAATGTACTATGTCCTTCGTGGTTCACTGTTGCAGTCATGACTGTAGGGTTGAGTCCCAAAGCTAAGAAAGGGTGGCTGGAGGAGAAACAGAAGGAGCGGCCACAAAACCTTGCAAAACCGCAGAAGCAAAACTGGCCCTAGATTTAGAATAGAGAGGGAGGTTGTAATGCTTAGAAGAACCCTACAGTCATGACTGCAACAGTGAACACACTCGAACATCTACATTTATGGTAAGAGTACACAACTGTACTTTTCCCTTCATATTTACATAGTCCTTATAGATAATCTCTTCCATATGCACTCTCCAGTAAGGTGGGCAGAAAGAATTCTTGCACAGGCATTTCTGCCCCATTCTTTCTGTAGGGCATATAACTTGAATGTCACTAGGTATTCCTCAAGGTCATCCTCCCTGGTCAGTTTCTTTCGTTCAGAAACCATTTTTATCATTTGCTTTGGCAATGGAAACCATGCTATCAGATCTAGAGGCTGTGATTTGCAATGACTGTTCTACTGAAGAAATGTTTGGCTCAGACATTATTTAATCAGGTAACAAGATGTAAGTGCACTCCTCCCAACAAAATCCACAACACAAGACTAGCTAATTAGTGCTGGAGTCACTGGAGGAATATTTTCTCTCTAGGCGAGGTAAATATTGTATAGCTTGTGCTGGCAGTAAAAGGAAAAAATAAATTGGGATTTTTGGCCTAATTTATACCAAAATGCCTCTTGCATCCATCAGTGTGGCCTATTAGGTGAAATGAAGACCAGAATTCTATAAACTATATACAGTTTTACTGCAGAACCAAACCTTAAAGACAGTAATGAAAAATTTTGTAACATAGGTAACTGAAATCTTGGCAACAGCTTTTGTACCCAATAAACAAGTGAAACTGAAAGATATATAGACTACGTGTCTGCTTTACAGTACCTTTTCTGTCAAAGTCCAAAAGTCCCTAGAAAATAAGGACTAGCAGTCAATCCCAGATAAAAGCCCAGCAATTCCCTTTAAGTTCAGTCAAAGACAGGAATTATATCCAAAGCATACTGGTGCTCTCAGGCAAAATCTCTCCTCCTCAGGCTTCACTGAACTCCTTTTTTGGAAGGATGTCTGCATCTCTCAAATACACCACAAATGTTCCTTCTTTACTGCAGATACACCAATTTCACTTCATAACAGAATGATTTCTCTGAATCTGCAGGGTTAGAACATCCTTTGTACATTAAAGTCAGGTGTCCTTAACTAACTGAGTGTATTGGTTAATATCACCATGCAGCTATGCTAAGTATACTATGTTCTTAAAGCCACAGTCAACACTTCAACACCAGTTTGTCAAGACCACCCCAAACAGTTTGTATAAGTAGCAGTGTGTGTGTTTGTGTGTGTGTGTGTGTGTGTGTGTGTGTATATATACATATATATATTATATATATATATATATATATATATATATCTATATATATATATATATATATCTATATATATACATATATATATTATATATATATATATATATATATTGTATTTCTTTCTAAATAAGACCTAACCAGAGAGTAAGGCCTAGCATGTTTTTTCCAGGGTGTTCATGATATAAGCCCTACCCCAAAAATAAGCCCCAGTTAATATCATCAACAACACACAACGTACGTGTTGAATTATAAAATAATATTATTGACACCCGTTGACTGAGGTTATCATACTCTGTTCACCTTTTTCAGACCATTTGGACACCCAAATTCTTCTCTTTGCAGAAAGTCATAAGACTCTTTCACTGGGAGTCCTCTACAATTCTTACTGTAACCCTAATCATCACTCACACTTGACGGTTGAGATCCTTGGTCCATAAACCCATGCAGGTGTACTTTGATCGGTCAAAGTACAGACAACACACAGGAAGCACACGCTCATGGTAACGAGCAGCTGTGGTAGTGTTTTTTCTTCATAACCGGTGCCATTTTGTGTTGCCACTCCAGTCGTGTAAGTCTTCAATTAACCCCCCCAGACAAGATGAGTGCAAAAAGAAAGAGCTATTCTGTCGAGTACAAGAAAGGAATTGTGGAGGACTCCTGGGGAAAGAACCTGATGGCTTTCTATAAAGTGAAGAAGTTAGATCTCAGAATGGTCCGAAAATGGCAAGCAGCGTACGTTAACCTCAGTCAACAGACCGATGAGGGAAACACTAAGAAGTGTAAGTATGGATCAGGTCAGCAACCATTATTTCCTGAGCTTGAAGACATCATCTGTGAGTGGATTGCTAACAGGAGAGCAAAGGCTTTGGTTGTGTGCAGGGCTGATATTCAAGGATTTGCCCTTGCAATAGCACCACAGTTAGAAATATCCCCAGAAGAATTCAAAGCATCTCAACAATGGCTGGATGGCTTCCTTCAGCGATATGAACTGTCTCTAAGAAGATCAACAACACTGTTCAAGCTGGAAGATACTGACATTATTAAACGTGCACTTGTGTTCAACTCCTTTGTTGATGGCATTGACTTTTCTAAATAACAACTCTCCAACATGATTGCTATGGATGAAACTGCAGTGTTTATGGGCCAAGGATCTCAAACAACAATTGATCAGAGGGGTGCCTCATCAATCTACATTCCCTCCACTGGTTACGAGAGTGCGAGTGTTACCTGTATTTTGGCAGTTCTTCTAGATGGAAAGAAAACCCCACCTCTAATCATTAGTAAGGGCAAGAAAGATAAGACTGAACATGATTCAGGCATTTACATTCTTGAAACCGAAAAAGCCTGGTGCACACGAGCAGTTATAAGGAAGTGGGTCGATGTAATGCTGCCACTTGTTCTGCGAGGTGGCGAAAGAAGTCTGCTAGTCTGGGATTCAGCCAGCACTCACCGCACTAAAGAAACGAAGAATTCTTAGCATGGAGGAGAACAGATTAAATAGTGATTCCAGCAGGAATGACTGCCTATCTCCAGACTCTTGATATTGCAATAAACAAGCCATTCAAGGATCATTTGAGCATGGAACTCAATGACTACATTGAAAATAGAATGGAGAGAAATCAGCATGGAAACTTTGTGAAGCCTAGTCTGCAAGAGGTCGTGCCTTGAGTGAAAAATTAATGGGATAAAATCACTGACAGCTGTGTTGCCAATGCACTACGAGCAGGCTAATTGGGCAAGCAGTGCTCATTTAAGGAGACCTCTATTGCTAGGCATTACAGACTGGGGCCAATGGTGCTACAGGAAATGGAGTCGCAATGCATTCAGGCCGAAATTCGGGGGTTGGACACTTATGACAATGTTCCAGAAGAAGATGACATGACTGTATTTGAATAACTGTGAAAGCCAAGGTGCAGATATTCTGGAGTTGAAATGCTTGTTGCACTGTTTATGTAGAATTCTCACACAACTGTCAACCCATTATTAGAACTGTTGTCCAATAATGCAAAAGTATGAAATAAATGTCAATTTGTGTACATGAATAAATGTTGATTTTTGTACATGAAGAAATGTTGATTTGTGTTCATTAATAAATGTCAATTTTTGTACATGAATAACTGAATAAAGGTAGATTGTTGTACGGTGTGGGTAAATAAAGCATCCCCTAATAATAAGCCCTAATGCGAATTTCGCTGGGAGAAAGAATATAAGACCCAGTCTTATTTGTGGGGAAATACAGTATAAATATATATATATATATATATATATATATATATATATATATATATATATATATATATATATATATATATATACAAATGCACACACACACACACACACACACACACACACACACACACACACACACACACACACACACACACTCATATTTCTGCATATACATATATACATATGTTATAAAAATGAATTATTCTGAATTGGAAGCAGTAACACATTTCATTTAAAATACTTTATTTTCTCACAGAGATCTAGATATGACTGAAATCCAATGTTATTAATTGAGAGCACTGGGTAATGCAACCATGCAGTTATGCTGACAACACCAGCTACAGCCATCAAATAATCGTTATTTTGGCAAGAACCACCAACATTGTTAGTGCCTGTGTATGTATTGCCTGTGTATGTAATTGCATGTATATGTGTGTGTGTATACTTACAAGTAAATAGGAATCCATACATATACATATGTACGTATGTTGTTATAAAATTAATTATACTGCAGAGGAAGCAGTACTGTGTCATGTTTAAAATACTATATTTGATAACAGAGATATGGGAATAACTGGATTTTTAAACTGTTTGTATCAAATGCATTTCCAATAAAGGCAATGTTCAGACTGATCTTGCATAGATTTCAGGAGATAAATACACACACACACATATACACACACACACACACACACACACACACACACACACACACACACATATATATATATATATATATATATATATATATATATATATAAAATAAAATACATTTTTTTTGGAAAAATGTATTTAAAGAATTCAAAACATTCCTTTTTACATTCAGCTGATATGTATCTCATATGAATAGTAGAAGTTAAATCTTTTTGTCAGGTGTTCAAAGCCCAGACCTGGCTTCACGGCACAGAAAGATGAAGTGCTGACTGTGACCCAGATGACCCATAGCAGCACAGGAACTAGAGGGGTTGGGCCAGGTGGATGGAAGTAAGCAGCTGTTGTCAGCTTGTCCATCTTGGGAGAAGGTAAGTGGCTCTTGCCTACCTCTTGGGTGACACCTAGTGGGAGCATTGGGTGTTACACCTGCACTTATGACCCAGCTGAGCACACACTGGTGCTTTGCAGTTTCACCATGCAGGCAGCACCGTATGGAGCTCAAGGGAACCAGTGTGAGCAGGCCATTCTGCTCCCTACCACCCAACTCCAACTATGGGACAAATGGATGGGCTAATTAAGTTCCCTAGGAAGGAATGCATGGGTTATAGAACTGTTACCCAACCTGGGGATGCCTGGCACTTGCCCTTGATGGAATAAGTGGGCCTGTAGTTTTGAGGGACAGGAGCTATCAGGCAAATCCTGCAGACATGAGGGATGGGAGAAGGACAACATTTTTCAGAGCCCTGTCTGATACAATTTTTGAGATTTTCATATTATCATACTTTGATACCATGATATGTTATCCATTGGGGGAAGAAAGCATAAGGCCATTACCCTCAAGATGTTGCATTCTATATAAGGCTATAACTGCATGCATGTTTGACAAATAGGTCTATTTTTTTGTGTTAAGATACATGAAGGCATGACAGAGGAGAGTTAAAGAACGTAACATTTTTGCCATGCTTTGCAGACCACTGTGAAACACCACGAATATGAAACAGTACCATTGTGACCATAGGCTGCCCGTATTATTAAAAGCAAGTGGACTTCATCATTAAAGCCAGCTGTCCTTTTTGTGGACATTCCGTACATCATACTGTGGATATGCTACAGAAACATGTAACTCTGTATAAACTGCAGAAGGAATCAATTCTGGGCACATCGTGGGTGCTGCGAAGAGCTCTTTTAGTTAACATAAAAGCTTGAAACTATACTAATTTCACAAACTTTAAAATACTTTGACTTAGGAATGGGGTCCATTCCATCATGATGTTAGAAACCCAAAAGACTTGGAGAAATTAAACCAGGCATACCCTGTAGGAGAAATCTCACAGCTTTAAACCCAAACTGTTGAATGACTACCATCTGGCAGTTTCACTATATTTTGATATTTTCAGTCCTGGAGATGAATATGAGCACAGGGTTATCATTTTTCTATTTAATTTTAATCTGGATGCAAGTTAGGGTTACAAAGTAGAAAGCGAGTGTTTTTCAGTGCAGTGTAGTGGGTCCTTCTACCCTTGTTTACAAATGCCCATATTTATAAAAACTGTCAGTTTTTGTGTGTAACTGAAAGAAAAATCATCCAAGGGTGTCAGTGTAATAGTTATGGCATGACTGATATGTTAGTAGACATACTGCAGGTTTAACCGTGACTCCTTTTGTTATTGTTTTTGCTGAAGTTAGGAGATCGGTGTGGATTTTTTTTTTTTTTTTTGTAAAATGGCTATGATTTCCACAGTATTATTTCATATAGTTTTCCAAAAGGCAAATAAATGTATTTATATTAATGCCACCAAAACTGCTTCATGTTAGATCAATTTGCAATTTTCACCATATGGATAAGGCAATCTTTTTTCCATTAAGTCAGTGTTATGCTATGTGTTAACATGCCATTTTTCTAAGTTGAATATTTTTGAAACTTATTGTCTCATTCCCATAAAATATAACATATTTATTTGTATTACCAGCATTGTACCACATGCATATCATCATGGAGAACTTCCCATGTTACTGTGTCAGGCAATGGGGACCATTCCATAGATTTTTTGTTTTTTATCTTGTCTAGTAGGATACTTGATAGCATTTTTTATACATTTTTTCAACACTTTCCCTATGCAACAGACAGTCGACTGGAACTGGCAACTCTCTTTGATCTTGGATGGTGGAAGTTACTCCTGACCACCAGACCTAATCTGATACTTTTCCCATTGCCTTAGAGGAGATTGAGACTTTCCAGTGCAGTGTCATATATATGTCTGTAAGAATTTTTCATTTTATACCCATTGGTTATGCTTGACTTGTAGTGATTCAAGGTCATTAGTTTCAGCAGAAAGTGTGTGTGTGTGTGTGTGTGTGTGTGTGTGTGTGTGTGTGTGTGTGTGTGTGTGTGTGTGTGTGTGTGTGTGTGTGTGTGCGTATGTGTATGTTTTGTTGTAACTGGTCCTTACCTTTATTTTTCTCTATTAATTTTTTCTGAGGTCATGTAACTTTGGTGACAGAATAAAGATGACACTGGCAAATCAGCAGTTGTTTCCCTAGTATATAAAGTAGTGGGGGATGGTAGGAAGCACTGAGGGTTTGATCTCCTGCAAAAAAAAAGAAAACATATCTTTGTGTTTGCTTTTATTTAAGCTATATAATTCTCAGTTGCGTGCACTTTGGTTTGGACTAGGATATCAACAGGTTTAGTTAGAATGGGTGTAGAGTTGATATGCTGGGTCTAGAAGAAGGGAGATAGACTCTTTTTCTGCATTGAAGACACAAAGCACAGAAATGATTACAGTACAGGATTTGGATTTAACACTGAAGCTGTTCCTTAGTGTTAACTGTAGCTGTGCTACCACACAACTGTAGCATATATGCTTTGATTGTAGGTAAAGCATGTTCATATTAGCAATAAGTAGTCTTTTCCTTAACTTTTCTTTTGCTTTATTAGCAAGCAAGAACATTTATTTATTTAACATTTGTTTACCGGGAAAGTTCAACTTGGAACAAAGCCAATTTTCAGCGGAGACTCGGGGAGAAATGCTCTAGATGCATGTTTGTGATGTGGGAGGAAACCTGAGCACCTGAAGAAAATCCACACGAACACAGGGAGGACATGCAGACTCCCCACAGAAGGCACCACAGCTGAGAATTGAACTGGAGAACCTCTTGCTGTGAGGTGACAATGCTACTGCTGTACACCACTGTGCCGTCCTTCTATCATCTATTAATCATTAAACATCTATTAACCATGAGACAGAACTGAATTTACTGTGTTCTGAGATTCTGAATTTTCACACAAATTAGATGACAGGTACCTCAATTATTGCACTGCAGTTTTTTGGCACACACAGGTACACACAGACACACACACATACTCACAGTTGTGTGTGTGTTTGTGTACATACATGTATGGGTGTGATTGTGACTGCACCAAAAAACAAAAATTCAGGGTAATAATAGATGCACCATCATTTAATATCTATGAAAACGTGTAAGATTATACAGGGCAAGAATTACGCTATTTACGTCTGAAGCTGGATCTCAAGAATTTCATATGTTCATGACATTCATGTGATTTCCATTTCATTGAGGTAGCTTATACAAACTGCTGTTACCCTGAAGTCACTGTGTCCCTTTCTCTGAGATGCAGTGACTTTACAAATTGAGATGCACAAAGGGTCTAACGAGCAAGAGGGTTATGAAAGTCATCCACAAAAACAGTCAAGCAAAAAAAAAAAAAATTAACATAATTTTAATTGGAGTTTACAAGAATATTCTGTTGTACATTCCACTTTGCAGTGCTTTTGTGTAATGGAGCAGACTATACCCCTATCATTATCATCAGACACCAACTATAGCCCTATTATTGTCATTAGGCATACAGAAAACTGAAACACTGTTTTTTTTAATCTTGGCTCACTGTTATAAATGCTCCTATATGCTTACTAAGAGTGTAAAAGAACAGTTTGAGAAAACAGACCACTCCTCCATCTTCTCGGACCTAGGCAGCATGTATCATCATAATCTCTTACAGCCAGTTGCATATGGGTGCCCTGCAGTGGGCTGACCATTGGCACTGGCAGCAGAATAATTGATGTCGTTATATTTTCGTCTTATGTCTTTAATCCCCCCCCCTTCACCTAGATGTGGGTCACTCATGAAGATCAAGAGAGCATATTCAGTCCTTCTATATTGAAAGAAAAAGTAGCTTATTAAGGAATGAGCTGTGTTTGTTGTATAGGAAATGTGGATGTACTAGCCCAAAGAAAGGTAGAACAGAGATGACCAGAATGGATGCTGTAGTTTGCAGAGATGATGTAGATATTCTGGTCAGAGGAGGAGTGAAGAAAAGATAGCTATAGGTCAGTCAATCATTTCAACAGGATGAACTCCATCAGCTGCATCATGATAACATTTCTGCTCACATTTTGTGTCACTTTTCTGTGTGCGTGTGTGTGTGTGTGTGTGTGTGTGTGTGTGTGTGTGTGTGCGTGTGTGTGTGTGTGTGTGTGTGTGTGTGTGTGTGTGTGTGTGTGTGTGTGTGTGTGTGTGTGTGTGTGCATGTGTATGTCTGTGTGCATGTGTGTGTGTGTGTGTGTGTGTGTGTGTGTGTGTGTGCGTGTGTGCGTGTGTGTGCATGTGTATGTCTGTGTGCGTGTGTGTGTGTGTGTGTGTGTGTGTGTGTGTGTGTGTGTGTGTGCGTGTATGCGTGTGTGTGTGTGCGTGTGTGTGTGTGTGTGTGTGTGTGTGTGTGTGTGTGTGTGTGTGTGCGTGTGTGTGTGTGTGTGTGTGTGTGTGTGTGTGTGTGTGTGTGTGTGTGTGTGTGTATGTGTGTGTGCATGTGTATGTCTGTGTGCGTGTGTGTGTGTGTGTGTGTGTGTGTGTGTGTGTGTGTGTGTTTGTATCTGTGTGCGCCAAAAAACTGCAGTACAATAACTGAGGTACCTGTCATCAAATTTGTGTGAAAATTAAGAATAATAGAACACAGTAAATTCAATTCTGTCTCCCTGACGTTGTGGCAGAGATGAGTATAGTAGGAGGTGGAAGGGGTGTAATCTTTAGCATGAGAGATGTGGGGCATACCTCTGAACTTTACAGATGTTTGCAGAATGTCCAGATTTTTACTTAGATTTTTGGTCCTTTTTTATAAAACTGTGGATTTCTGGCAAATTAGTGACAAATCATTAAAGACTGAAGTTAGAAAATAATTATAGACACTTGAGTTTTAGACTTCATACCCTTCAGAAGAATTCATGCTAATGCAAAACATGTTACTTTACCAACTTTCCAAGACTGTAAGAGCAATATTTCAAACTTATCCCTATTTGTACGACTTTTTTATGGCTTTGTCCAGATTTCTTACTCTAAGAAGTTGAGAGGTATGTGGTGAGCTTTGCCATTACACAAAATGGAATACATTTACAATCCCAAATGACAAAATCACAGACACTGAAAACAGAGATTGTGAAAGGCTGAAACACAAAATCCTGAGCAACCTAAAAAACAAGTGCTATGCAGGGGAAAGCCCACCTGCACGCCCCCCCCCCCCACACTCCCTGCTACTTCTATATCCCAACTTTAAGATCACACCACAGTGGGAAAATGACAAAACCTAGTCCCTGCTCTGCCACAATCTCACACAACAAGCTACAATCTTTTTAGATATGCTAAAAAGCCGGTAGTAAATGCATCGTGTTCTGTCATTCAATCTTTTGTAGTCAATGTTTTCTGTGTCAGTACTTTTGTCCTTCTTGATTTTATATGTACCCACATAAAACTTGTGATCAAATGTAATGTTATATTCATGTTCAGTGTACGTTGATAAAACAGCTTCATCCGGTAATTATACTATGCACTTCCTGTAGTTTAAGTTTTTATGGCTTTTATAATGTATTTGATCCTTTGCAAGACACTTTGGCTGCCTTAAAAATGGTATTCATCATTTAATACTTTCCCTAGTTTGTGCCATTGCTCCTTAACTGCTTTGCTGTATTGTCTCTATGCAAAATTGTTTTAGTTTTCCCTAAATAAGCATAATATGGTGGATACATCCAAGCAGAAGTCATTATAGCACTGAGCTCCACTACAACAAATATGAGAACTACACTATAACACTCAGGTGTGATCTGAGTTACCATCACATTTCCCTTAGACCAATAACCTGACTTCCAACGATGTATAAACTATACGCTAGACATGATGCTGACAGAGTTTATAGTCATTTAGAAAAAAATTCAATCATGTCAATAGAACAAATGTATAACAAAACAAAGCCATATAGAGCAAAGGATCATTTATTGTTAAATAATGTCATAATGGAGAAGTGGAAAAAGTGGAAAAATCTAAGTATGGCATATGCAGACTAAAAAAAGTATTTGACAGTATCCCACATTCATGGATAAAAGAATGCTTAAAAATGCATAACATATACTCAACACTGAACAATTACATTACAGAGACCATGAAACAGTGGCAAGCCACTTTGCAATTAAGCCATGATAAAGGACAAGCTTTTATTTCAGAGATAAAAATTCAGAGGGGGATATTCCAGGGTGCCTCTTTGTCACCGCTACTCTTTCATGTTGCCCTTCATGCATTAAGCTGTCTACGTAACAGATTAGGTCATAGCTACAATTTGACACCCAGAAAACAACAAAGTGTAAAGACTTCTCATCTTCTTTTTGTGGATGATTTAAAACTGTATAGTTCATCAGAAGAGGAACTGAAAGCACAACTACAAGTGGTCAAAACTTTTTTAGATGATGTCATTTGGTCTTGATAAATTTGCAAAATCAACCTTTAAAGCAGGAAAGCTGCAGCACCAAGAAAACATCAGCCTGGGACAGAAATGTGATATAGAAGAAGCTGAGCAAGAGGGAGTGTATATATATTTGAGAATTGTTGAAGGATCAACAATAAAACATGAGCAAATGCAAATAAAACTTAGTAAGAAATATTTTAGAAGACTGAGATTAATACTGAAACAGTGCTGATATCTAGGAACAAAGTCCAAACTATTTGCTCTTCCTGTCCTAACTTAAAGTTTTGGAGTGATTGACTGGCCCCAAAAAGTGCTGGATCACCTTGGACAGGAAAACAAGAAGGATGATTTATACTCATCAAACGCTTTATAAAAATCAGTTTATACCAAGGCTACATATTCCCCGTTCCGAAGGAGGTAAGGTCCTTCTTGAAATTGATTACATATATATGTATATAGATCTGCAGTCATAGGACTGCATAGTGCATACATATCTGCTGACCTCACAAGGCTCAAGTGTAGTGAAAGTTTTAAAAGATGAGGGGAAAAAGTCCAAAATGACTTCCCTGCTTAGTTTAGCAGAAGCATATCAGTGTCAAGCAAAAATGGAAATCAAACCAGAAGTAGATAAAAATCAGGCAGGAAATGAATGTGCCAAAAAAACAAAAGAAAGAATATAAGGTGAAAAAACAGATGAGAAGGTAAGAAATGTGGAAAATGTATAAATATAGTTGCAAGTATAAAAAACTCTTGGAGCAACCTCATGTTGATCAGGATCAAACACAGGAATGGTTGAGGAGAGGTGAATTTAAACCAAGGGATGAAAGGTTAATATTGGTGGCCCAAGATAGTGGACTATGTACAAGTTGGTTTACAAAGTCCATTGAACATGCGGGAGAAACAGACAAATGTAGGTTTTGTAAAACAGAATTGGAAACAGTCACATCTTTTTGCTGGTTGTAATATACTAATGGCAGAAGGACTGTATACTGAAAGGCATAATAATGTGGAAAGACTGTTGCATTGGGCATTATGTAAACATTAAAATATTGAAGTAGCTGAAAAACACTGGAAACATGAGCCACAAAGGATTATAGAAAATGATGAAGTTTATATCACATGAAATCACCCATTACCAACAGTTCAAAAAGCAGATGCAAGAAAACCAGGTATAATGGTCCATGAAAAGAAGACAGAAGCAACAGTGATCATTAAAATTGCTACATCCAGTGACTACAGTGCCTTGTGTACAGAGAGACACAACATCATAAAATACCAGGATTTGCAGGCAGAAATGAGGGCAATATGGAAGAAGGATATCCAGACAGTTCCAATACTAGCAGGAGCCATGGGACTTACAAAAACGAATCTACAGTCATACTTATATACGTTGCAAATACATACAGAGCCATCTAAATTGCAGAAGGAGTCAATACTGGGCACATTGGGGTACTGGGAAGAATACTTCTGGCTAACATCAAAGACTGAAACAATACTAATTTAATGAACTTTAATCGTACTTTGACTTAGGAATAGAGTCGATTCCAATCATGGTATTAGAAACCCAAAGACTTGGAGAAGTTAAAAAAAAAATAAGACAGTTTGCCACCGGATTGTGCAAATGAAAATGGATGGGATTCAGGAAGAATTTGTTGTTCATAGCATGTGTCAAATCTACACTCGTGCTGTACTGCCTAGCCCAGTTTAACCATTTAATGCCTGCCTGCTGCTTAACCTGTGGAGTGTTGTGACATAGCAAAATATCTGAAATGCTATTGTAACTTTAAATAGTTGTAATGCTTGAGTGACAGGTTATGTACGGCTTCACCACCCACCAATGAAGGACTTCATGTTATATTTGTGAAGAGATGAGTTGTTCGCTCTCTGGGCCATATTGCCTGGTTTCCTGTCAAAATATGATGGCATGCAGCTGGCCCCAACTTTATGCAACCCTTTAGATTATGAATCACACTGACAGGTTATAAAGCAAAGTGGAATGCTGATTTGCATTTCCGTGTGCAGTACAAGACTGCATAGCACACATTGTCATTATTTCCTTACACCACTTTTGCAAGGCCGTATTGTTAGCTGAGTGAAAATTACGACTCACATTGTCACTCCAAGAACTGAAACTAATTGTGTCTATTGAGGAAAACATGGCTTGCAGCACTGACCTGAGCTGACCCTTACACTTCTGAAGTGCCTGACATTGCCAAAGCACATGCTCCCAGGTGCTCCTTTCACCTGTACCACACCACCAGCATGTACCATGTACTTGCAGAAACATGATTCAGTTTCATAGGGATACAAAAATACTTATGCAGGTATTTCCAGGCAAATATTATAAACCTTCTGGTCATGGTCGCTTATACAGTCAAGTAACAAAATTGGGTCCATGTTGCTTCTGAGATATTCTATTTTATTTGTCTTGCCAAAAAAATCTCTGTATATATATATATATATATATATATATATATATATATATATATATATATATATAAAATGTCTACCATTAACTCCCAAAATTCCCAATAAACCCAACTTATCAGCATTTTAATCACAGGCTGTTCTTCCCTTGTGTGAAATAAGAAAGTTGTTATTTGAGTTTGTGACTCAGATGACAGGGCCAACACTCCATTTCCCTAGTTATTGCCAGTTTATGCTCCAGTCTCCGGGTTTGCCTGAAATAGAATTGTCACTAGTCTGATCCCAAACCATCCAGTATGCCCAAGTTTTAATTCAATCCCATTATATGACCCAGGATTTCTTACTTTTCCAGTTTTGTAGACCCACATATGCCTACTCATAGTTGAATATCCTATTGGAGAAGTGCAGTATTCCATAGTGGGGCAAATTCCTGCTTCATACCTTTCCTTAGTATGGTCAGTAGATATGCTACCATACAATGTGGTCTGCCCCCTTATTTATTTTATTATTTATTTATTTATTTAACATGTGTTTACCGGAAAGTACAACTTGGAACAAAGCCAATTTTCAGCGGAGGCCCAGGGAGAAACGCTCCAGACGTATGTCTTTGTGACATGTGAGGAAACCAGAGTACCGAGAGGAAACCCACATGAATGCAGGGAGGACATTCAGACTCCACACAGAAGGCACCCCAGCTGAGAATCAATCCAGAGAATCTCTTACTGTGAGGTGGCAATGCAACTGCTGCACCACTGCACCATCCGTGCTTCCTTTAGATAGTACCAAATTCCTGCCATGGTCTTAGCCCTGTCCACCCTACCATAAGACATTAGCAGACTCTTCCAAAATTCCTCATAATGTCTTACCTGCAGCAAGTATAAGATTTTGAAGTACACCAGTTCTTATAAACCCCAGGGTTATGGATCCCACTTCCTTGCTTGTCATCGGCTTATCCCATAAAACTCTTGTCTGGCCTCCCTTCAAAATAAGGTCTGTTATAATACCAACTAGTGTTCTCAAAAAAAAAAAAAACAAGTAAAGGACTAGAAAATATATAGTACAGGAGGAAGAGTGAAAAAGTTTAAAGTTTGGACACACTGGTCTAACTCCAGAGAGATAATTTCCACCACCTAAAGTCTTCCTTTATTTATCACCTCAAGAAATATCTCAATAGTCTTCTCTGTAGACATAATCAATTCAATCATAGCCTCACCTCAGGCTTTGTGCCTGCTGAGTGGCGCACAGCAATGGTTATCCCACTCCACAAGGGGGGAGCCACCACGGACCCTGGGAACTACCGCCCCATTAGCCTGATGAGCCTGGTCTGCAAGGCCATGGAATGTATCATCATGGAACTTATAAACAAAGACATTGGTAATCTCCAAACTCTGGATCCCACCCAGTTTGGGTTTGTAAAAGGCAGATCATGTCTCCTAAACCTGATAGACTTCTTTAAATCAGTCACCAAAGCCGTAGAAAAGGGTAAGGTGGTTCACACAGCCTATCTAGATCTTGCCAAGGCTTTTGACACCATTCTCCACTCTGGAATTATAGATAAACTCACTAAACTAGGTATAAATCCCTATGTCACAAGATGGGTTGCCAACTGGTTCACTGACAGAACCCACACTATGAAAGTGGCAGACTCCAAATCCGACTTCAGACCAGTGACAAGTGGAGTACAACAGGGTTCAGTCATGGGTCCTCTCCTGTTTGGTATCTACTTCTCTGAAGTACAGGCTAACACAGAAGGTCTTTGGCTAATGAAGTTCGCAGATGACTGCAAACTAAAAGCCATAATTGAAACTTCTAACGATGTGGACATCCTACAAAAGGGCCTCACTGAGACAGATGCCTGGTGTCAAAGCCATGGCCTGAAGCTCAATGCCAAAAAGTGCATTGTCATCCCCTTTGGTAAAAACTCTGTACCCATGAACTACAACATAGGCGGTAGTATACTTAACACCGAAAGTGTTATAAGAGACCTTGGGACACAGGTGGACAGGAGTCTCTCCTTTGATAATCACATCGCCACAGTAGTCAGGAAATCCTTCTACATGGCACACCTCATCACAAAAGGTTTCCCATCCAGAAAAAAAGAGGTCATTGTTCCCCTCTGCTCATCACTCATTAGACCCATTATAGAGTACAACGCCCCTTTTGGTATGTGCCTCACAAGACATCTCCAACAACTGGAAAGGCCACAGAAATACCTCACAAAGAGGATTACCGGCCTCAAACAGATGCCCTATGCTGACCGTCTCAAAAAACTCCAGCTTTACTCTGTCGCATATCGCCTACTCAGAGGTGATCTCTGCCTAATATACAAAGCTATGTCAAACCCAGAGCTGTTGGACATGCTCCACTTAATGAAATCCCAATCCCCTCTGAGCTACATGCTATAGGGACCTAAACCTTGTCACCACAATAAACAGAACATGCCGGAGGGATAGATTCCTATCCCAGAGACTTCCCATACTCTGGAATAAACTACCTATATATATCAAACAAAGCTCCTCATTAGCACTCTTCAAGAAAAATCTTGATGATTGGATGAAAAATAGGAAATTCACTCCAGGGATCACCTCTGTGGCTCTGCTCGACAGTGGCACAGGAAAATAATTTTCTTGGGTGGCAAAAGCCAGGGTACCTTTTTGGCTGGGCTTGTATAGGCCCCAGGGCCAATAGCCTAGTATATACCTATGAACCTATGAACCTATAATGAGGGAAGGCCCAAGCCATATCCCTTGATATTTTACATACTGTAATTGCCAAAGGGGAACAGTACCTAAGTTTAGAAAAATAAATAAAATGTGTAGATACTGCACCAGTTTTATACTGATTGACATTATATCTAGAAACCTGTCTAAATTTAACAAGCTTGGGAAACATCCATTGCAAATCAGTCAGTTTTAGCAGAACATCATCTGCATGCAGTGATAGTACCACTCTTTGGCAATTTAACTCATATCTCCTTACTGTAAAATTACAAATCATCTCCACAGAAGGTTCTCTACAGAGAGCAAATAGAATAAGTGACAATGGACAGCCTTGTCTTGTACCTCACGAAAGTCCAAAAGCCTTTATAGATCTAGGATGTCTCTGATCCTATCTAGATCTCAGGTGTGACACCCCTGCACTGGCCCAGTAATCAAGGAGCCTCAATCCTCACCACTAGCAACAGTGATGAATATGCACATTGGGCGGATGATAAGTGCACACACAGTAAAGTACAATTTCCCTTAAGAGCACACTGAGATCACAGTCAGTGGGGCTTCTTTCTCCCTCTAGATCCTCACTAAGACTCCCCAATGTCATAGCTATAGGGTTAAGATCTCAGCAGAGTGGCCAGGCTAAGACCCCCTAGCATCCTCTCTGTCCAACCAGTGCTTTGTATCCCTGCCCAAGTAGCTGACACACACACTTTGAGATTTGACTTATATACAAACCCACAGACACTCCTGGGGAATGCTGGCACAGGTTTACTAGCTATGCTTCCTTCTGTCCAGACTATAACATAGTTATCACTACCACCAGCCAGCTCTTTATCAGCTACTTTAAGGCCCTTACAAAGGGTGACCAATCCTACTGTGTAATGTTACTATTATCTAAACGGTAAGTGTGACCAAGACTAAGGCTCTTTAGGAGTGGCCTATACAGTGTCACCAGATACATATGCAAGTAATCTAAGAGCTTAAATATCTCTAAACAAACCAGCCACAATTAAAAGGTTTAAATATATTTAATAATAAACAATAAAAGAACAAAACAATACTCAATCAATACAGTAACTACAGAGTTCAGAATCACAGGAAATATTTTAAAACAAAATTGCAGGACAGTCTCAAATAAATACAGAAAACATCTAACCTAATCTTACAATATTCCTATCTATATCTAAGCAGGATTACTGTACCATGGTAACTTACTATTAGCAAGGCAAGTGCTGATTAATTAATTAATTAGGCTAATTAAGCGATCGCTTCTAACCATTCAAATAACACTGTTTCTTTACTGTGAATTTTTTCTGAGGAAGTTGCTTTATTGTGGCAACGAAAAGCGCTTCAATACATCTTTTTTAATTACTGGTGGGTCTGCCATTTTGCTTCACTGCTGACTAGTGGTTTTCTTTGGTTTATTTGTATTTCTCAAGTTTTGTTTGGAGTATGGCATCTGGAGTCAGCAGTAATCCGAGCAGTCCTACATTATTTAGTTCACAACTTCGGTCTGAATTAGTGAACTTAACCATGCTAATCAATGCTATGAATCAGCGTATGGATGGTTTTTCGTCTCGTCTTGAGAAAGTGGACATTACGTTATCCCAACAACAGCGTTTATCTCAAAACACACTTCTACAGTTGGCTTTGAATGGGTTGTCATCTAGTAGCCATAACTTGACTTCAGTCAACAACAATAGCCCAATAGATGGTACATTGGGTGCTTCTATCACACCAGGGCAGCGTACACCAACCGAGGTTTCACTACTGGATAATATGGACATGGACCAGCATAATACATCTGGGAACAACACTGGAAGGCTTATTGGCACTCCTGATTTTTCTGTTTGGATTAAGGATACTTCTTTGTTTTCTTTCAAGTCTTGGTCCGACCAGGAGCGACTGGCCAACATGCATAGTGAACAACAGGTTGGTGTAGTTACTTTAAATGATAAACTTTGGCTCTGGATAACAAATTATTGAAATTAAAGAAGGTGCAGCTAGAGGTTACTTATTTCAACGAATGCCTGGACCAACATGTTGTCCTGAAGGGACTACGTTTATACCGGTATCCGACCGGGTTTGTACCAGACTCAATGTTTTATTTGGAACTTAATTCCTTATTCGCTCAACAAGGCTTTGATCTCATGAAACTCATGATTAAGCATTACTTATTGCAGATTGAAGCTTTGACTAGTGATGTTTCGGCTTTGAACAATGACATTGTTTCTAGTAGTGATTTCACTAGATACAGATATGACTATGACCGTACATTTTCTAGTATTAATCAATTACTTGAAAAATTGAAAGGGAACAAGTATAAAGGGAAAATGAAAAGGGACCGTATGGCTTATGATACTGGTTCTGCTTATCCTAAACCGTCACTTGCACAGGTTTCTAATACTATTAAAACATTTACGGGTGCACAACAACAACAAAATAGTAATATGGACCAAGTTAATGTATTAAATGATGACAACAACCAGGATACAATTAGACGCAGTGAACGGATTTGGAATTATAAAAGTAACAATTTTGTATGCCAACAACATAATGAAAGTAATAACCAGGGCGGCCTCAATAACAGGGAGAGTGGAAATTTTCAGAAGGGCCATTATACAGGAGCGATCCCAAAGAACAAGTCATTCAAGCAGAACCAGAAGAACAATCAACGGCATTCCAAGTGCAGGAAATAGCAAGGAATGACATTCCAGTATTGAACATTGTAAAATATACTGATGGGGACTTTAATATTTTCAATTTTTCATCGGTCCCAATTGACCCTATTTTGGTCAACTTGTTAGCTAAAGGTTCTACTTTTGTGCCTGACAAACCCTTGAATTTTGTTAAAACAGTCATAGATTTGAAGCTTTATGTGAGAAAGCTGAAGTTTAATTTGTTATTTAGTAGTAATAATCCAGGAGATGACAGATTGAGGGTAGCCAGTACATTTAACCCCCCCTTACACCCTACTTTGAAATTGTTTGAACAAGTTTGCGAGCTTGATTTTAGACACTTATTGTATTCTCATAATATTCACAACAATGTGAGTTTTGATGAAAATTTGGCCTTGCAAACTTTAGTTTCTGCTAGTGTACGGGTAATTAAACCCGATAAGGGTGGGGGTTTGGTCATATTTGACCAACATGATTATATTAAGAGAATGCGTAGATTACTTGACACAGAAGCATACCTTAAAGTCTCATTAAATGAAGTTAACACAGCCTACCAGTGGATTAAAGGCTATTTTAATGATTTGTTTATAGATGCCATTATTGATATGGATACATTTAATTTTATTTCTTTGGTTTGGCCTAAAACTCCAATCTTGTTTGGGATACCAAAAATTCACAAGGATATGTTTGACCCCCCTATGAGACCATTGATTGATGGGAGGGGATCTATAACATATCCTTGTGCTAAAGTTGTTGATAACATATTGAAAAAATATCTTGTATCTGAATCCCAAATATGTAACGACTCTTGGTCTTTCTTAGAGAGTCTTAACAATTTGGAGTTTGACGTTACCCATAATTTTTTAACCATTGACGTCAAAGATTTTTATACATCTATCCCCCACCTTAACGACATAGAATGGGTCAGTGTCTTGCTTAGATCTAAGAATGTTCCAACTAATGAAATCACTCTGATAGAAATTTTATTAGATATTATTCTTACAAATAATTACTTTTTCTTTGATCAAGAGTTTTATTTACAAAAACAAGGTGTAGCTATGGGGTCACCTTGTGGTGCCAATTTTGCCAATTTGGTTATGGCATACTGGGAGAGGACTTTTGTCCTGGATTCTTCTGACCACAAGGCGAACCTCATCTTTTACACAAGGTTTTTAGATGATATTTTTATTTTATTTAAAGGTGATAATGTACAGGCTAACAAACTTATTTCCTACTTGAACACCACTACTGACTTTTTGGTATTCACGTCAACTTTCCATACAGATACCATTGATTACCTTGATGCTAAATTATCCAAAGACAGGGTTAGCAATAATTATGTTTCAAAGATTTTCAGGAAGCATGCATACTGCAATTCCTTTTTACATTTTTCTAGCTGCCATCCGTTTCATCAAAAGCGGTCTGTTGTCAAAGGACAATTGATCAGGGCAGCTAGGATGACTATTTTAGATGTGGATTTTCAATTGGAATGTGATTTGTTGAGTAGTATGTTTAAGCAACGAGGGTATCCCCGTTATTTGATACAACAATTGGTTAACAAAGTGTTTGAAAAAAGAAGAATTGGACTAGTTAACCCTATTCTTTATTCAAGTAGATCAGAGAACATTACAACAACTTCATCTTTTGATGGAGGTTCTACTATAACACAAGGGACATCACAACTATTAGATTCTAATTTCAGATATAGGTTTATTACTACTTTTTGTACTGATAGTGGTAGGGTGAAATTCATTTTGTATAAGAATTGGCAGTTTATTTTGAATGACAGTTTATTATTGGATAAACTGGGTCCACTTCCTTTGACAGTATTTCATAGAGGTTATAATTTGAAGAATCTACTGGACAGTAGTAGTTATCGTAATATATCTAGACGGGCAGGCATGACCATCTGTGGGGGTTGTAAGATGTGTAGATTTGTGGTTGTTGGTAGTACATTTCTTGTTAATGGCAATAAATTCAACATCAGGTTAAAACTTAATTGTAATTCTAGACTTGTGGTATACATAGCAAGGTGTGTATGCTGTCCCGCTTTCTACGTGGGTAAAACCAAGCGTAGATTGCGGGACAGGATATATGAGCACAACTACGCTATCTCTACAAATAAATTGGATAACTCATTTTCCAGAATGTTGGCCATAAATTTATGTTCAAAGCTATAGATCAAATTCAATTTAACATGAGAGGTGGCCCTATAAACTTACTTCTTGAGGAACACGAACTTGTATGGCAAATTCGTTTAAATGCATTTGCCCCTCCAGGCTTAAATGACTCATGCAACATTGCCTGTTTGCTTAAACTTAGAAGTCTGGTACATTAGATATTGATTGTTGGGATTATACTATATATATGAATTTTAGTCATATTATTAGTGTAGTATTGTCTATTTTAATATAATATATATTAGTTTTTTTATACCATGATGTATGTATAATTTATTTTTAACATAACATGGTTAGTCAAGTTTGTTTAGTATAGTAATGCGTAATGTCTTTTTAAATATGTGGTAGGAAAGAGGTGTGGCTAATTAAGTGATCGCTTCTAACCATTCAAATAACACTGTTTCTTTACTGTGAATTTTTTCTGAGGAAGTTGCTTTATTGTGGCAATGAAAAGCGCTTCAATAAATCTTTTTTAATTACTGGTGGGTCTGCCGTTTTGCTTCACTGCTGACTAGTAGTTTTCTAAAGTCCTTATTAATTATAATGTATGTAGTTTCCCAAAAATAGTTATGGCTTATTGGGAAACTGCATATATTATAACTAATAAGGACTACTCAGGACATATTTTATATTATAAAAGTTTTGTAGATGATGTATTTTTGTTATGGAGAGATACAGATTTAGAGTTAAGAAAGTTTACTACTTATATTAACACTACTACAGACTTTTTACGGTTCACTGGCAATTGACCTAAAGTTAGTATAGATTTTTTGGATGTTCTTATTATGAAAGAGCTATGTTCAAGCACCCCATGTATAATATTATTCCCACTTGAAACATCATACATGAAGATGTTACTGCACTAAGGGTCTCCTGCTTAAAACATGGGAACAAATAAATACTAATAAACATATACAGTGTCCCCTTATACGTCCTTTTGATCTTCACATATATCCTTTGTGACTCCTTCAAAAAGTCTGTAATGGAGATCAGGCAGCCTCGCAACAGAAGTAATCCCTCTCCCTTTTTCTTGGTCCCAAAAAAGAAGCCACAGCTCCTCCATTCACAGTGCCCTCTTATTAAAGTGTTGTGCTCCTTCTCATTAAGGCGAGTCTATTGCAAGGCCATTGCCTTAGGCCAAACCTGTATAAATACTGGAATATTCTAGCCCTTTTTATGGCTTGGGTTAGTTTGTTAACATTCTAGGAGTCTTTCTTCATATCCAGGAACCCTATATAAATCTGCTGAACACCACTATGCCTCACAAACAACAGCTTTCCCCAGTCTTTGCTTAATAGCTGTACCCTTGCAGCATTGTACACCAGATGACCAGATTATTGCTGCTAGTATCTCCTCTATGACTTTATATTTTTTCCATTGAATGCCATCATACATATCACAAAGGGCCCTTATAAGGTTTAGCTTATCCCATTTATCTAATAATTGTGCACTTCTATAGTAACTACACTTCACCCCCCCAAACAAACATACAAGATTATAGGGTACATATAATGAATCGTGCATCACTTCTAATGAGCAGGAAGTTTTCCTGCCTTTAAATCCTGTGATGAAATGCCAGCCCTAGGCATAGTTTTTCTGTGCTGTGTTAACAGTAGTTGTAATACTAATTAAGGTACCAAATATGTCTACACTGATTCCCCCATGCCCTGTATGTCTATAAATCAGTCAGTCCATAGAGCCCCAGACATTCTCAGGCTACCCCTCGTTCATCAATCCCCAGTTCAACTTTACGGAGAAAATTCTAAAACCACTAGTTAATAAGAGGGACAGCTATATTCAAGGCACTGCTCTTTTTTTTTTTTTTTGCATTGTATCGGGTTACTATGATCTGGCACCTAACTCTGTTTTTTCCACAATGGATGTTTCATCACTGCATGCAAACATCTAAAAAAGGATGATTTTGCTGCCTGTCTCAAGTACTTACAACAGAAAACAGAGTATCACAACATTACTCTGGATATAGTAGGACAACTTATATAAATTAGTCTAACATACAACATTAATTTTAATGGAAAGCATTATGTTTAGACTATGGACATCAGAATTGCTCCACAATATGCAAACCTCTTAATAGCAAACATAGAAGAGCAATTTCTACTGCACACACTGACTACTCACTTATTTCTATTTTTTGATAATTTATTCATTATCTAGACACATACCATTGACATCCTCAAAAAGTTCTACCAAGGTTTCAACAGAATCTATCCTGCTATTAAGATCTCCTTGGAGAGTGTAACCTTCCTTGACAGAAAGGTTATTATAAATAACTGGACATTTCAGACATATGTCTACAGAAAACTGGCAGGCACATGTATCTGCACATGAGCAATAATTATCACAGCCACTCAAAGAAGTCAGTTATTTACAGTAAATTGCTCCAATATAATCATATTTGTTTTAGAGAGGCAGAAAGAACACACAGTTGGCACTCCCATGCTTACTCAAGGTTATTCTGCCAGGTCGTCTTACAGGACAATGGATGGAGCAATACAGCTACCAGAGCAACAACTGTTCCAGTATAAAGAGCATAACTCCTTTGGCAATGTTCCACTAGTAACAACATATCATCCAGAATATAAAAAACTCTGTAAAATTGTATGGTATCTCCAACCACTGTTCAGTTAGGATGACAAGCTGAGAAACAGTTTTCAGGCACTCACACTACACTTATTTGATGATCTCTAGACCAAAACAGAACTCAGTCCAAAATAGCACAAAACCCTGCAACCATCTAATGTCCAAAACATGTTAGATGATTTGTATTACTTCTAACATAACAGCTTCTCAAAATTGCACAGTACAGGGATCTTTTAAATGCACTTCTAAAAATGTGGTTAGTCTAATCAAATACAGGAACAGTCCAGAAGCAGGTTTTAATAGCAGAAACTGAGCAGTCACTCAGAATTAGGATAAATGCTCATATACACCCAGTTGCATGCAAAATGACTGGCAAGCCAGTGGCAACACATTTTCCCAGTCTTATAATTTTGTATCAGATATGTCAGTTATGTTTCTTCAAGGATGTTTCCATATTTCTTTGGAAAAGTAAAACAATATAGATTAAGTTAATTCACTTATCTGACAGCCAACTGTCTGCACCCGGATATTGGTTTTAAGAGACACTTTCACACTAAAGAACTTTCCCTCTGAGCTATTTTCAGTGAACGCAAATATGATATACTCAAGGACAACACATTGCTTATTCTGGTAGTGCATTATTTAATGATACATATATCCTGACTCCAAGTTGCTGTCTCAGAAAGTTAAGACCGAATGTAGAACTTACTGGGGTTTATTATTTATTTTTATTTATTTAAATTTGTTGACCGGGAGTGTCCGACTGGACGTAGGTCCATTTTCAGTGGAGGCCCGGGGAGAAAAGCTCCACAGTAAAATAAACAGACAGTAGTTACATTGGATTACATAGCGATTAACAATTTAACATAGCAATTACTTACAACATATTTACAGATGAAGAACATAGTACATCAGTAGACAACTAGAATCTTTATCTGTGAAGTACATAACAGACATTAACAAATGTTACAATGAGAAGTTCCTGCTGTATAATAAGTTTTAGGCTTATGAGCATCTGAGCTTGCTATAATCAAGGTGGTTAGTGGAGTGGAAAGAAAGGTAGTGGTTGGATGGGGTGGATGATATTAGAGTGGGAGTTGCAAGGGCATAGCCAGCATGTTTTTAGGTGCGCTTTTAGTAAAGTTTTGAAGTGGGTGCATGATGGTATGGAGGTAATTGTGGATGGGAGTGAGTTCCATAATTTGGCTATGGCGCAAGAGAATAGTGCTTCACCAGCAGAGTTATTGGCTTTAGTGATCTGGAAGTGATTTTTGTTGCTGGATCTTAGTGGTCTGGTGGTGCGATACAGACAACCCTCTCCTCCTCCCACATAACACAAATACTTGCGAGAGATGCAGCTATTTAGCCAAACTGGAGGCTGAGCTCTCTCAACTCAGGACTGGCAAGACCAGACAGGAGGAGAAGGCAACTACACACACCACAAAACCAGCCTCACATAATGCTACCACTCCACTGAATCAAACACATAAACACACAAAGACATACTCGGAGGCTCTGAGTAAAAATTTACCTAAACAGCAGAGGCCTCCAAAGCAGACACCCAAACAACTGCTACCTCAAGACACCCCACAAGCAACACATAAACCACAAAAGCAGTGTGCAAAGCAGTCACAGCCCTTAAGGCCAAATACAACATCAAACATACTTGTCATAGGTGACTCCATAGTCAGACACACTGTCGTCCCACTCACCAGGCTGAACAAGGAGAGGGTCACAGTAAGCTGCCTATCGGGCGCTAGAATCCGCCACATAACACAAGCACTCCGGGTCACTCCACGGCAAGTACAAATATGACACAGTCATTGTCCATGCTGGTGTGAACGACCAGAGACGCACCTCCCTGGACTACATGAAAAGAGACATAGAGGAGCTCTCTGATTATGTAGCCCAGGCAGGTATGACCCTAACCCTGAGCAGTATCCTTCCTTCACCAAGAATGATGCCACAATATAGAGACAAGATGATCAGCTTTAACAATTGGCTTAATGTCTGGTGTCATTCAAAGGGGATCCAGTGTCTGTCTGCCTGGGATGACATGCTTGACAAGCCACGCTGCTTAAGGGACGGCTTGCACCTGTCACCCCTGGGATTCGGATATTGGCTAAGGCTCTTGCCACCCCATAGTGCCTTTTTAGGCAAGGCTCAAATTCTAAACCTACCACCCTAGAAAACAAAAATGGGAAGAAACTGAGGGTAATGCTGCTCAATGCCAGAAGTCTAAATCTCAAAATGCACGCTCGAGGCCCTTCTCAGTATGGAGAACATTGATGTCTGTGCTGTAACTGAAACCTGGTTCAAGGCTCCTGAGAGCACCCGCACTATTAGGTTTTACCTCATATCATGCGTTCCGCCCCAAAACCCGGACCACACCACAAAAGGAGGGGTGTATCCATATTCATAAAGGATACCCACACCTCCAGGTTGGTGGCAACGCACAAGCTTCGGAAACCATCCAGGTGCAACTAACCATAGGCAAAACTGCTCTACAAATTGTAGCATGCTACAGGCCACCCTCTCAAACTCAGGAACCCCACACAGCCTTCCTGAAGACACTGGAGGGTATAAATGTATCTCCAAACACCATCATATTGGGTGACTTCAACTACCGAATATAGACTGGGAACATTACTCAAGCCCTAACTTTCTAGCCCAACGGTTCCTGGAGTTCATAAATTCAAATGCCATGGAACAGCTAGTCACTGTTCCCACGAGAGGAGAAAATATACTAGATCTCATTGTCACAAACATGGGGACAAAATGCTCCACACCGAAGTATATCCCTCATTGGTGAGATCTGATCATAAACTAATCTCACTGGAAATCCACATCCCCCCACCCCAAACAAAAAGACCATAGTGAAGAACTTCTCTAAAGCAAACTTCACACTACTCAAGACTGGTGTGGTATCCTTCAAGGCCCCTGAGCCAGAGGAAACCACAACCCAAGCTGGAAGCCCTTACAAATGCCTTCTATGAACACCTCCAGGACTGCATGGATCAGGCAATCCCAAATAAAACCAAGACTCTTTCCACAAAGGGCAAACGTCCAGTCTGGTGGACCCCAGCCATTAACAAACTTTACAATAAGAGGAGAAAGCTATTACATGATAGAACAAAATCCATAAAAGGGAAGTCACCCCTGATCATTATTAGTAAAAATTACGAGCACTCATAAAATCAACTAAGGCCAATTTTGAGAGAAAAATTGCCATGGATTCAAAGGACAATCATAAGGCCTTTTTCAGCTATGTTAGGAACCTGGGTGGAAACTCCCAGATATGCTCAGAATTAGTCCAAAATGATACAAAAATCACTGAACCCACAGACATTGCCAACATACTGGCAGACAGGTTCAGTGCAAACTTCACCCCCTCTCCCCTAAAGGAGAGATAACTATCCCAGCCGAGTGTAGCCTCCCGGACATCTCAAATGCGCAGGTGAAAGTTGCTCTCTAAAGCTAAAAACACAGCATCAATGGGACCGGATGGTGTCCCCGGCTGTGTGCTACACGAGCTAAATGAGGAATTAACCCGCACATAAGGCAGCTGTTTAATCTCAGCCTTACCACAGGATACGTGCCCAAGGAGTGGCGACGGCAACTGTGGTCCCACTCCACAAAGGCGGCCTCACGGACCCTGGTAATTACCCCCATAAGCTTAACAAGTCTAGTCTGCAAAGCTATGGAGAGGATCATAATGGAGCTCATAAACAAAGATATAGGGACTTGCAGACATTGGACCCGACCCAGTTTGGCTTTGTCAAGGGAAGATCATGCCTTTTGAACTTGGTCGACTTCTTGAAACAGTCACCAAGGCCATTGATGAGGAAAGGCAGTCCATACAGCCTACCTTGACCTTGCAAAGGCTTTCGACACAATACCCCACTCGGGTATTGTAGAAAAACTTACCAGCTTAAATGTAAACCCATATGTCACAAGATGGGTTGCAAACTGGCTTAAGGACAGAACCCACAGGGTTAGAGTTGCTGGCGCTGTGTCAGACTCCAAGCCGGTCACAAGTGGTGTCCCACAGGGCTCGGTCCTTGGCCCCTATTGTTTGGCATCTACTTCTAAGAAGTACGGGCAAGCATGGGAGGACTTTGGCTGACAAAGTTTGCAGACGACTGCAAACTGGGCGCCATAGAGGAAAGTGCATCGGACACGGATATCCTTCAGAAGGGACTCACGGAAACAGATAGCTGGTGCCAGAGCCATGGCCTGAAGTTAAACGCCAAAAATGTATAGTCATACCCTTCGGGAAAAACAAGGTAACCCCAAGCTACCATATAGGTGGCAATCCACTAAGCACAGAAGAGGTTATCAGGGACCTGGGGACCCAGGTTGACAGTGGCCTTTCTTTTGACACTCACATTGCTAAAGTGGTTAGAAAGACCTTCTACATTGCCCACCTGATCATGAAGGGATTCACATCCAGATCTAGTGAGGTCATTGTTCCCCTGTACTCTTCACTTATCAGACCAATGATCGAGTACAATGCCCCATTCGGGATGTATCTCACCCGACATCTGCAGCAATTGGAGAGACCCCAAAAGTTCCTCACCAAAAGGATAAAGGGACTCCAAAATCTGTCATATGCTGCCAGATTGAAGAAACTCCAGCTCTACTCAGTCGCATACCGTCTGCTCAGAGGTGACATGTGCCTGACATACAAGGCCATGTCCAACCCGGAATTAATGGACATGCTCCACCTCAAAAAATCCAAATCCACCAAAACCACTAGAGCAAGCGACTTAAACCTTAGCACGGATATAAATAGGATGTGCTGGAGGGATAGATTTATCACTCAGAGATTCCCTATGCTGTGGAATAAAATCCCGGTCCATGTGAGGCAGAGCACCTCGCTGACTCTGTTCAAGAGAAATCTAGACCTGTGGATGGGAGATCGTAGGTTTACCCCGGGAATCATCTCTGTGTCACTGCTGGACAGAGGCACAACAAACTAATGGGCACAGTATTTTTTCATATAAGGGGTGGCGTAAGCCACAAAAATTTGGGCTAGGCTTATAAATGCCTTAGGGCAGATAGCCTAGTATAAACCTATGAACCTATGAACCTATGTTAGAGTAGATTCTGGAGGGATGGGACATTTAGTGGATAGTTTACTAGTTTGTGGGTGAGTGAGAGTTGATACCACTAAAGGAGGTGAGGGAGTTCAAGCCAGCCTAGTTCAGCAAGTGAGAGACAGTGGTGACTACGGTAGGATGCCCCTATGGCGAATTTGGCGATTTTGTTGTAGCAGGTTTCTAGCTTGTTTAGTCACATTGCCTTAGGTTGGTATATATTGGAGAGGCATAAAGTAGGGTGGAGATAAGGTGGGAATTTGCTATTGAAATCTTTGCTGCTTTGGTGAGAAATTGCTTATTTCTGTATAATGCTCCTAGTTTTGTGTGGACTTTTTTTATGGTCATGGATATGTGAATGTCAAATTTTAGTTTATTGTCTATTTCCACTCCTAGCAATTTGGTGTGTTCAGTTGGGTATATAGTGGTGTTGTCTTTTGCTGAGATGTTAAAGTGAGAGTTGTTTTGAGTATGTTTGGTGGATTGGAAGATGAGTAGTTTAGTTTTGTTTGGATTGAGTATTAATTGGGCATCAGATAACCATGTTTTAACAGAGGAAAAGGCTTCCTGTGTGACTTTTTGAAGTTTGGGTAGGGACTGGGCTGAGCAGATGATGGTCGAGTCATCTGCGTATTGTATGAGTGTGCCATGTTTGGTGGCAGAGGCTAGATTATTGGTGTAAACAGAGAAGAGTAGGGGTCCAAGGATGGATCCTTGGGGAACCCCTATGGAGACAGGTAGTTGGGGAGATATGTCATTCTGCCATACAATGGATTGTTGGCGGTCAGACAGGTAACTCTGAAACCAGTTGGTGACTGATTGTGAGAGGGATAGGTTATTGAGGACAGAGATAAGTTGTTTGTGTGGGACCATGTCAAATGCTTTAGATAGATCTAGGAAAGTAGCAGAGGAGAGATAGCCATTGTTTTTATGCTGAAGGATAGTGTTAGTAAAGGAGAGTAAGGCAGTGGTGGTGCTATGGTTTGGTCGGAAACCATGCTGAGTACTGGAAAGGAGGTTGTTAGTAAGCAGGTAGTCTGAGACCTGAGATTGTATGCATCTCTCTAGTATTTTGGAGAGTGGAGAGAGAATAGCTATGGTATTGTGTTTTGGAATCTGTGTTTTATTCATAACAAGAATAATTATTACATAAGGTAACATTCTTGCCAGAACACAGATAACCATAAGCATAACAGTCAGTAATAGTGCAGCAAAACTTTGTTCAGTGTTTGTGCTTTTTATATGTATCCATCAGGAGTTTAGACTGATGCCAACACATTTTTCTTCTTCTCTCTCTCTCTTTCCTTCCAGTGTAGTGTATTAACTGCACACAATGCCCCTATATTTTAACCTAATATCTTACTTTCTTGGTTATCCCTACCTTTTTATAACATATCACTTCACTGTGAACTGGATATTATAGTAGATTCATATTTTATTTATATACCTCTCAACTGTCTAGATTTTCACAGTATGCCCAGATTTTTATCTCATATTTTAGCCTGTTCCTCATAAAATGTGTGGTTTTCTGGCATGTCGCTGAGGACTAAGGTTAATAAATAGTAACATGCATTTGAGTTTCAGACTTCATATCCTTTAGAAAATGCATGAAACGCAAAACTTATTCTAGTAGCTTTCTAGGTTTGTAAGAGTAATATTTAAAACTTCTCCCTGATTTTTAGACCTTTGACCCCCATTATTTTAGGCTTTATCCAGATTTCTTGCACTCAGAGGTTGAGATTACAAATCTTTCGGATTCTGGCCCACTGTGTCCGTATTTGAGGTGTAGTTATTACTACTAAGCATCTGAGCTGCACACTTTCTATCCACACTGGCTTTTCTATTCTGTTATTTTTTTTAGCCAGTAAAAAAAGAAATGATTTACTTCCCTTTCTATGCACAAGTGAATATTTAAGCACTGTACCTAACATCACTAACTTAATACTCCAGAATAAGGGCTCATGCTAGCCCTAAAATTTAAATAATTGCAAAAATCTATGTTGATCCAATAAGCAAGCAACAATGCCTGACAGGGTGTGTGCTGATGTGTAATTAATGCCCGCCCAGGGGTGCTATGGTATTGGGCCTCTACACTCCTGAAAGGGCATTAATTATACATCAAAACGCAACCTGGAAGGCATTATTGCGCTTAGAGAATGGGCTCTCTATAAAATTGTTGTGTTTTACTTGCTTATTTATTTTTTTTAAGTACTATATTATTTTTTTATATATTTTTAATGTAAAATAGTTCCTCCGCCTAATGTTTCACACTTGCTGTAGTATATGTTAATGGTGGTGGAGGAAGCATTTTACATCAAACCTATATGAACAATAATAATTAAGTGAAACACAACAGTTATACATACAGCTCATTCTCTCTCCCATACACGCATAAACAGTCTCTTCTGCTTGCACACACATACATATACACACACAGTTTCCTCTGCTTTCATACACACATTCACTTACACAAGATCGCTATCACTCTCTCTCTTGATCTCTCTCTCTCTCACATACACCATCTTCTCTACTTTCATTCATGCATTCCCTCACACACAGTCTCCTCTGCTTTCATACACACATTCACTCACACCACATCACTCTCGCTTTCTCTCTCACTCTCACTCACTCTCTCTCTCTCTCACTCACACAAACATTCTCTCTGCTTTTATGCACACATTCAGGCACACATGCTGACAGAAACATAAACACACTTCTGTTTCGCTTGATCGATTTCTCTCTCTCTCTCACTAAAATAGATGCATACACTCTCACACACAAGCTGTATTTTAATTTTTTTTCTTTTTCTTGTTTTACACTCACTAAACAGCAAAAGCGTTACTTAGCGAGTGTAAAATAACATCTCGCTCACTCTCACTTTCACTGACATGCAGGCATACACTGACACACAAACATAATCACACACACACACACACACACACACACACACACACACACGCACGCACGCACGCACGCACGCACGCACACACACACACACACACACACACACCTTTTTTGTTGTTGTCTCCTTTTATATTTTGCTCTCGCTAAACAGCAAAAACTCTGCTTAGCGAGTTTAAAATAATGGCGGCCGTTCCGTTTTCTCAGTCTGAGCTCCATGACAGCTTGATATGCTGCCATGACATGGTGGACATGTTTTTCACCAGGCATTACTTGTACATTAATACCCTGCTGAAGAATGTTCATTCTCCAGTCAGGGTACTGATGTTCAGTTTGCCTATTGTCTAAAAGGTATTACATCACACGTATATTCCAGAATCTTTGCATTTTCTGTTAGTTTACCAACATGGCATGTCTTACTTTTTTTCTACAGTTCAGTTTATTAAGTTTTGCAATTATTATGCACAGATGTTTAAATGTGTCAAACACCAACAACGTTAGACATTTCCTAGAACTCTACCAGGCTTCAAAGTCCCTGCATAGATCAACTTTCAATCCTTAACACACTTTACTTAAATATCATTAAATCAGTAGTTGCCGATTTTTACCACAAACAGACTTCCATGTTGACTAGCCTTACCATTGATTATGGCAGTCATTAACATAGATTAATACTGAGCTTGTATCCTTGTAACTCCAAGTGCACCACACTTATAACTAGTTCTTGTCATTTCTGCACCACTTGAGATTCCCTCTGTATTTGCAGCCATTCTTAAGATTGTCTTCCAGTTTCAACTGCAACCTAGTTTCCAATCCACAGGCTGCATACATCTGCAGACTTGCAATTTTGTGCTGTAGTAATATTTCAAAGGTGATGTCTCAAAAACTCTTCTATTTCCAGTTACTAGCACATGAGTCACCTTGAGCATTCCCAACAGCTAAATTTGCCTTACAACTCCCAAAAACTTTTCTATAAATGAAAAAGAGATGAGCAGGGCAGTCAGAGAGTTGAATATTTATGCCAGATCTGATGGCTGCTCAAGTCTCACAACCTAGGATTAAATGATAATATGGGACTCTGATGAATCCAAGCCAGATGTCTCACGACCTAGGATTAAATGATAATACAGGAAACTGATGAATCCAAGCCAGATGTCTCATGCCTTAGGATTAAGTGATAATACGGGACTCTGATGAATCGAAGCCAGATGGCTCATGACTTAGGATTAAATGATAATACGGGACTCTGACGAATCCAAGCCAGATGTCTCACGACCTAGGATTAAATGATAATATGGGACTCCGATGAATCCAAGCCAGATGTCTCACGACCTAGGATTAAATGATAATACGGAACTCCGATGAATCCAAGCCAGATGTCTCATGCCCTAGGATTAAAAGATAATACGGGACTCTGATGAATCCAAGCCAGATGTCTCATGTCCTAGGATTAAATGATAATAGGAGTCTCTGATGAATCCAAGCCAGATGTCTCATGCCTTAGGATTAAATGATAATACAGGAAACTGATGAATCCAAGCCAGATGTCTCATGCCTTAGGATTAAGTGATAATACGGGACTCTGATGAATCAAAGCCAGATGGCTCATGACTTAGGATTAAATGATAATACGGGACTCTGACGAATCCAAGCCAGATGTCTCACGACCTAGGATTAAATGATAATACGGGACTCCGATGAATCCAAGCCAGATGTCTCACGACCTAGGATTAAATGATAATATGGAACTCTGATGAATCCAAGCCAGATGTCTCATGCCCTAGGATTAAAAGATAATACGGGACTCTGATGAATCCAAGCCAGATGTCTCATGTCCTAGGATTAAATGATAATAGGAGACTCTGATGAATCCAAGCCAGATGTCTCATGCCCTAGGATTAAATGATAATAGGGGACTCTGATGAATCCAAGCCAGATGTCCCATGTCCTAGGATTAAATTATAATACGGGACTCTGATGAATCCAAGCCAGATGTCTCATGCCCTAGGATTAAATGATAATAGGGGACTCTGATGAATCCAAGACAGATGTCTCATGCCCTAGGATTACATGATAATAGGGGACTCTGATGAATCCAAGCCAGATGTCTCATGCCCTAGGATTAAATGATAATACTGGACTCTGATTAATCAAAGCCAGATGTCTCATGCCTTAGGATTAAATGATAATACGGGACTCTGACAAATCCAAGCCAGATGTCTCACAACTAGGATTAAATGATAATATGGGACTCTGATGAATCCAAGCCAGATGTCTCATGACCTAGGATTAAATGATAATACGGGACTCTGATGAATCCAAGCCAGATGTCTCATGCCCTAGGTTTAAATGATAATACGGGACTCTGATGAATCCAAGCCAGATGTCTCATGCCCTAGGATTAAATGATAATACGGGACTCTGATGAATCCAAGCCAGATGTCTCATGCCCTAGGATTAAATGATAATACTGGACTCTGATGAATCCAAGCCAGATGTCTCAAGACCTAGGATTAAATGATAATACGGGACTCTGATGAATCCAAGCCAGATGTCTCATGCCCTAGGTTTAAATGATAATACAGGACTCTGATGAATCCAAGCCAGATGTCTCATGCCCTAGGATTAAATGATAATACGGGACTCTGATGAATCCAAGCCAGATGTCCCATGCCCTAGGATTAAATGATAATGCGGGTCTCTGATGAATCCAAGCCACATGCAGACTATAAGAAAGTACTGGTAAACAGCACTGGAGCCCTAAAGTCAATAAAAAAAATAGTAATAAAATGAACTTATACAGTAACCCATGTCAAGAATTTATTCAGCATGCAATGTTCATTTGTTGCTAAAGTGCCCAATTAATGTTATCACTGTCCAAAGACTCATAACTCATAAAACTGACAAGCCTGGAATATACTTCATCTTATCTAGTAAAATGTATCTCCTTGTGACAGTTACAATTAAATGCATGAAAGACCCTTTGGTTTGATGAGAAGCTAGTGCTTGGGGCAGCCACTTTTTCAGGATTCTGTGCCAGTGTTGACTGCATCTCTGGTGTCTATGGGTACCTTGTTCATGATCTACATTGCAGATGAGGCTGAGGGGGTCCTTCTGATCATCAAGTGTATTACTTTCTGAAGGTAACAGCAGTTTCCTCAGTGCCAAGTAAAGAAGTCAAAAACACATACTTGGAATTCAATGCTCTTTGATGACTGGAGTGAACTGTGTTCACTTTCACCTGGTCTGCACAGAGTAGTTTTTGTCTAGAAAGACCCAATGATCCCCCACCTGGCAGATTTTATTTGGTTTCCAAATGGTTGTCAGAATCTGCTCCTTCATCACACTAGAATCCAAACTCTTTAGTAAGTGTACAGGTTTACTGTTCCCCAGAGCACTACCTGGCACAAAAAACAACTGGACACGTTACACTTGGATTAAACTTCACAATGGCAGACCACTTGACCAAGTGCTGCTGAACAAATTGCTCAAAGTTTGTGCCTTTCATGTTGTTAGACCCCTATTATATCAATATTGTTGTGGCAAGCTCTGTTTCTACATCTACTCGTTTCTCCTGTATTGTTTCCCGTGTCGCTTCCAGACTTGCCATTTGTTGTTTCAACATCCTAGCCTCATCCTTCAACATCTTCAGGATATTAGAATGAGTTGAGAGCACTCAGCTTATTTCCTGCTTCCCCTTCTCCAATTTGGCATGACTCCATCCAACGTGGTTCACCATTTGGATTTCTAGATGAGCAGAGTGTAACCTCAGATGGGTTCTCACTCGGGCTCAGTGAAGATCACCTCACATTTATGGTGCCCTGGTTGTCTTTTTCTGCACCAAACAAGTTTTCAACATTTCTGCTTTGTATATTGTAATTTGTAAATTAAAAAACTGATTTTTCATGCTCGAAAGATTATTTTTCTATAGTTTTCTCATTTTTGTAGAATATACCAGAGGAAACTACTTACAATCAGAGCCATACCAAAAATCCACATCTTGGCAGTATTCTTAAGAAAACATGTCACGGAATCTGAGAGACATCATTGCTAAGTAATTGGGTGTTTTGCTTAAGGGTTGTTGCAGTATTTGGAGTGATATTATCAGAAACACTGTTAGTTAACAGGCTTTTAAGAAACAATGTAGTTAATGTAGTGTTAATGTTAGCCATTTAAGAGAGTTTTGTTGTGTCTAGTTTCTTCCTCAGAGACGGATTACTGACAGCTACAATCACCACTGAATACTGCTTACAATCCAGTGAGGGAAAAACACAGCAATTTGAAGATAACTAGTGCGCTGTTTAACAATGTTTTCATTAAGTGAGACAATGACTGGATTGCTGAGCTGATAAAATGTGATTTGAGGCCTTATAAGTACTGTTTTGATTACAGCACAATTATATTCCTGCTTTGAGCAGGGCTGACTTATTTTTGTTGTTGTGTTATAGGCATGGAAGAAAAGGATATCATCATATAAACAATATTAACTAAACAGTTTCTGCAAAACCTTAACTCTGTGATAAAAGAAAGGATTTCAGATGTGGGATAACCATAATTTGGGGAAAAATGAAATGATATAATGAAGTAAATGCATTGCTTTTATGGAGCAATGGAGCTCTTAGTCATTTTGAGGCAAGGGATTTTACGACTGCTTTTCTTTTGGTTGTACATGAGACTGCATGCAGGATAATATAATGTCTCGTGAAAAAATAGAGACAAAACCATCTGACCTAACTTCAGAATGACAATAAATAAATAAACACATACATAAATAAATAAGTAAGTAATCAGACAAATGCATGATAAACTCATCAAAAAGATAAGCATGCTCATGAATATTAAATTGTTCTTGGTACCAAGGAAGCTTCTCAGTCCAATTAATCCCTCAAGGTAAGCAAACACAACTTCTGCATCAGTCATAATACCTCTATAGCATATACACTCAAGGGAAATAAAAACTCTGCACCACGTACATTTAGGAGACATAAAATCTCTGTGCAGCATCCACAATACCTCAATAATATACACACTCAGGAGATATAAAACCTCTGTATCATGCATGCTTAGGAGAAATAAAATCTCTACACCATGCATAATACCTCTGTAATGTACACACACTCAGGTGCTATAAAATTTCTGCAGCATGTACACTTAGAAGACATAAAATCTATTCACCTTGCATAATACCTCTGTAACATTTACATTTAGGAGATATAAAACCTCTGTACCTTGAACACTTAGGAATTATAAAATCCTCTGTGCCATGTATAATACTTCTGCACACACTCAGAGGATATAACATTTCTGCACCATGCATAATACCTCTGCAGCTTACACACTCAGAGGATATAAAACCTCTGCACCCTGCATAATACCTCTGTACACACTCAGGGGATATAAAACCTCAGTACTGTGCACACTTAGGAGATAGAAAATCTCTGCACTATGCATAATACCTCAGTAATATATACACACTCGGGATATAAAACGTCTGCACCCTGCACACTTAGGAGATATAAAACCTCTGCACCATGCAACATACCTCTGTACACACTCAGGAGATACAAATCCTGTACACCATCCATACTTTGGGTTAAAATATCTCTGAAACATACACATTAAGACAGTATAAAACCTTGGTGCCATGCACACTTAGAAGATATAAAATCTCTGCTCCATGCATAATACCTCTGTAACTTGTACACTCGGTATAGAAAACCTCAGCACTGTGCACACTTAGGCAATATAAAATCTCTACACCATGTATAAAACCTCAGTAATATATACACACTCGGGGATATTAAACCTCTGCACCCTGCACACTTAGGCAATATAAAATCTCTGCACCATGCATAAAACCTAAGTAATATATACAAACTCAGGGATATAAAACCTCTGCACCCTGCACACTTAGGTGATATAAAATCTCTGCACCATGCATAATACCTCTGTAACTTGCACACTCAGGGGATATAAAACCTCAGTACTGTGCACACTTAGGTGGTATGAAATCTATGCTCCATGCAAAAAAAACTCATTAATATATACACCCTCGGGGATATAAAATCTCTGCACCATTCATAATACCTTAGTAATATATATATGCATAATCAGGAATATAAAACCTCTGCACCCTGCACACTTAGAAGATATAAAATCTCTGCACCATGCTTACTTGGGCGCATAGAGCTTCTTCTGCACCATTCTTACTTAAGGTGTATAAAACACATGCACTGTACACATAAGATCTATAAAACCTCTGCACCATACCTGCATGGGAGACATAAAACAGCTGTACATAATATAGGGGTATAAGACAGTAGAGTCACCCTTTTTACAGGATCTAAAACCTCTGCACCATACAAACGTTAAGGAATATAAAACGTGCACCATACGTACTTAGGGATACAAAACAGCTGCACTGCAAGTACTTGAAAGGTATAAAACCACTGCACCTAGCATACTTAGATATATAAAGCAGGTACAGTATACATACTTAGTGGAGTATGAAGCCTCTGCACAGTTATTTTGTGTCTTTCGGCTTTTTCCGGTTAGGGGTCGCCACAGTGGAACTCCAGTCCGCTAATGATTGGCAGTAGATTTTTATGTGCCGAGTTGCCGGCCCTAACGCACAACCTTCAACAAAGATACACCCACTCACGCATGTCTCCACACAGAAGACGCTCTAGCTGAGAATCGAACAGGACAACGTCTTACTGTGAGGTGACAATGCTACCGCAAGTATAAAATCATTGTACTGTACTGCTTAGGGCATATAAAACCTTTGCACTCTGCATACTTACAGGTATAAAACAGCTGCACTATCCATATTTAGGGGAGAAAGCCTCTGTAGCTTGCATACTGATGGATTAAAAACAGCCACACTATGCATACTTACAAAATATAAAACCTCTCTTCTGACCATTTTTAAGGATATAAAATAACTATAATACGCCTGCTTTGAGTTATATAAAATCTGTGTACCATGTCATTACCTATGGGGTATAAAACTTCTGCATCATGTGTACTTAGTGTAAAACCTCTGCTGTTTGCATACCTAAGAAGTATAAAACCTCTGTACCATGCATACTAGGAGTTACAAAACGTCTGTACCATGCATAACTATGAGGTATAAAACTTCAGAACTATGTATAATTAGTGTGACAAAGGGGGATACTGCCAGCAGAGCTAGCTGGAATTTTGTAAATAATTATATGTCATTTGTGAATGTCAACATGATTTATATAAAATGCTTGTGTTACAACTGTATTATAACTGTATTTCATGTGTATATCAAACTGGTTTGTACAGATATATGTGTTAAAAAGGTATTTTATAAAGTGCCTATGCTTAGAATGTAACCACACTGTACCCTACTGGAATAGAACAGAAATGTACATGTGCTGTTGTAACTGTTTAAATGTATATGTTTTAACAGAGAAAACTGGAATACAGGAGGTTTTAAATTACTTTATGGCTGTGCAATAAAACATGCTATCTTTCAGTTTCAAGGCAGCTAGAGATGTAATGTTTGTACTGGGGGCTTTATGTATTGTCTTTAGGGTGAAATAATTACTAGTCTTGAAATGTGGAGGAATGAAATTGTTTTATGACTTCCAGCATCTGTCAAAGATCTGAGGTCTATGTATTTTCACAGGTAGATGGTAAATACTGCCAGCTTCCAGCAGTGGGAGTTTTACCTGGGATAGAGTCAGATGACAAGAAATTATGGCATTCTGCAAGCCATCCCAGGAGTAATATTTGAGATATTAATTTGAGAAGTCTCTTAGAGAGTCAGGGCATTCTGTATTCTGTCTTGGACCTGGTAATAACCATTCACCACAACATCTGCCTAGCTCTAATGAAGTAAGTTTCTAGGGTATAGTAATTCTCTTAAATACAGCCAGGAATATAGTAAAGCTTAGTTTAGATGTTTTTTTTCCTTTATTTATTTAAGACTGTCCTGCAATGTTGTTTTAAATATTTCCTGTGGTTTTGAATTCAGATGTCACTGTGAATATATATTTAGTATTGTCTTGTCCTTTTGTTATTTATTATTAAATATATTTAAACTTTTCATTGTGGCTGATCTGTGTAGAGATATTTAAGTTCTGAGAGTACTTGCATATTTATTTGGCGACACTGTGTGGACCACTTCTAATAGCTTTGCTCTTGGTCAAACTACCATTTGTATTAATAGTAATATTACACAGTAAGATTGGGCACCCTTTGTTAAGGGTCTTAAAGTAGCTGGTAAGGAGTTGACTGGTGGCAGTCGTAACTACCTTATAGTCTGGACAGAAGGGGGCATAACTAGTAAACCTGTGTGCCAGTTTCTCCCAGGGTGTGTGTGTGTGTGTGTGTGTGTGTGTGTGTGTGTGTGTGTGTGTGTGTGTGTGTGTGTGTGTGTGTGTGTGTAAATCAAACCTCAGAGTGTGTGTGTCATGCTACTTGGGCAGGGATACAAAACACTGATTGGACAGAGAGGGTGCTGGTAAGTCTTGGCTTGGTCACTCAGCTGAAATCTCAACTATATAGCTGTGCCAGTGGGGAGTCTTATTGGAGAAAGTGGGAGAAACCAGTCCCAGACTAACTGTGGCCTCTCTGTGCTCTTAATGGAAATTGCACTTGATGCAGAGAGCTGCATCTGGACATACTGTGTGTATACTTGTCATCCTTCAAGTGTACATTCCCATCTGGTGCCAGTGGTGAGAATTGAGGCTCCTTGATTACTGGTCCAGAGGGTGGCTCGTTATACTTATTGAATATAAAACTTGTACACTGTGGATACATGGGAGTAAAAAAACAGCTGTGTATACTTTGAGTTATAAAATGTTGCACCATGCACACTTCTGGGTATAAAAGTTCTGCATGCTGCATATGTCTGGGATATAAGAGCCATACACCATGTGTAGCTAGAGGATATAAAATCTGTACACCATGCAGTCTAGAGGTTTATAAATACTCTATACTACACAATTAGGGATCGCAAAACCTCTATACTGTGCATATTTCAGAGTTATAATAAAACTGCTGCACTATGCATATTTAGGGGTATAAAGACTAAACATCCTGTACACGTATGGGGTATAAATCTTCTCCAGTTTGTACTTAGGGGAGATCATAAAATTCCATATCAGGTAAAATTAAAGGGCATAAAACATTCATGTTCTGCATATGCAGGGAGAATACAACATGAGCAATATGCATAATTAGATGGTATAGAACATCTTCATTACACATTTTAAGGGCACAAAATTTCAGCAGCATTCATACCTCAGGGTTTTTTTTTTCATACTGCATACTAAGGCTGGTATAAAACCTCTACGTCATGCATAATTTGGAGACATATATGCCCCATCCAAACTTAGGGTATAAACCATTTGCACAGAGCATACTTAAGGAATATAATGCCTTCATGGCATGCACACTTAAGGGCAATATAACCTATGTAACATGTTTACTTAGACTGTTAAGAAAGTCTTCTTCATCCACACTGCGGGGTATCAGATTTCTGTGCCGTGCACACATAGGGATAAGAATCTCTGCTCAAGGCATACTTAATTAGTATAAAGCTTATGTGCTTTGCATATTTATGAGGTGTATATCCTCTGTATTGTATATAATTAGGAGGTATTAAAGATATGCTCCATGAATAATTAGGTGGTTTAAAACCTCAGAATCATATATAATTAGGTGGTATAAAATCTCAGTGACATTCATCCTTAAGCGTTATATAGTGACACAAGTATTGTATATGATTTAAAACTTCATTGCCATTCAGACCTAGAGGAGTAAAGTGAACAAATATAATTATGTTATATAAAATTTCAGCACCATACATACTTAGAAGGTATAGATTGAGACAGATGTAATTAGGTGTAGAAAACCTCACTGCTATTTATACTTAGGACATGTACTGTGAAACAGATGTAATTATGTGGTATAAAACCCCAGTGCCATATTTAAGAATTGATAATACTGTACTGTATCGTAATTAGCTGGAAACACTGTAATGAGACTGAGAAAAAAAAGTCTTTATCTGTTACCCAGACACATGCTGAACAAGTGCCAGTGTCTCTTTCAGGAACCAAGTCTTAGTTACTGCATGTCTTATTCTAATTGTCCTGAACAATGTAAACTAATATAGTCTTTATTTGACCTGTCTTCTGTACTCAGGCTCGAGTGTCTGTAATCTGCTGTCAAGTAACAAGTCGAAAAAACTCGCTAACCTTAACTGAACTGCTATCCTGAACACAACATATTATATTGCTTCAGTCCAGTAATTTTCCTTATTTACTTTTTCTAACCTTGGTCTCAGGCTTTGTCTCGCATGTTTTTTATTTAACATTTTATTAAGAAACATTCTGTAGCTGACAAGAATATCTTTCCCTTAAGAAAAGAACATTTTGCATCTCCGTGTTTTTTACACACTTTATGCTTATCTTTCATTTCTAATAAACTGTCTCTCATGCTTGACCAGCAAGGTTATTTTTCTTTCTGCTTAACTGTCTTTTATGCATAAATGAAACACAATTTATTTTGCCCTTTAGCATGTCTAATGTCTAATAACTACTTTAAAATGGAAGCCCCTAATCTAGCAGTTGCCCCTGAGGTCCCTGACGAAATTCTACAGGGACTTACTTCTGTAGTTACCTTACATTTATATTGCTAACTACGGTATACAGCTTTATGCTACCTGACTTATAATCTGAAAATAAAAAAAAAATTAGGTAAATCTGCAATTTTAATTTTGACCACGAGGTGTCACTTGAGCATTCATGGCCTGTTTGGTTTCAAATCTTTTAATTTTATGATTTAATTATAACTAGGGAATCATTTTCTTTATCTGGTGAATAAACTTGCAATTTTAATTTTGACCACTAGGTGTAACTTGAGCATTTATGGCCTGTTTGGATTGAAGTCTCAACATTATGATTTGATTTTATATTATCTGGATTTATATTCTTTAGAATCTTTAAGTCAAACTTTTGATGTATGAGTGATATATTTAAAACCTGTACATTATTCTGAAAATGAATGTCTTTTAATGTTGTGGCTTTTAAAGCTGATTAACCTGTCTTTGTAAATTTTTTATTTATGTTAGACAGAGTATGAACTGTTAACCCTGCATATTTTTCTTTTATATCTCTGTATGCTGTAATGGTAAAGTTACATTGCTTATTACCTATGTTTTTTACCTTATGAACTGGTGCTTTAGTGTACTATGATGTCTTTTTTTATAGCAAATGAAATCTTTTTCTGTTGTTTATAGATTTACATATTTACACATTGTACTGTTTGTTTTTATTGCACAGCCTATCAAGCATGATGGCTATTTTCTGAAAACTAAATGAAATCTGCACTAAAAAGATAATTTTATAAGTGGTCTTGAAACATAATTACCATATTCTGTGTTAACTTGTGTCTATACATTTTTATTTAAATTTGCTCTATAATGCTACTTACCTTTTTTAACTTTTATGAATATTTATGAGCTATAATAGTCTACTAAAACCTATACTTTCTGTATTTCTAGTCTGTACCTTTGCATTATCTGTTAGTGTCCTTAATTTCTGACTAATGTACAATAATTATGTAAACTGCACTGTAATCTGCAAAAGTGCACTGTAATCGGTAAACTAATTAACAAATTAAGCCTGCCCTGTTATGCCTTGAGTGCATTGACTAACTATTACTACCTATTCTTTAGATAACCTATCTTAATAGTTTACTAAACTTATGCTTTCTGTATTTCAGGTGTATACCTTTGCATTTTATGTAATGCACAATAATTATGTAAAGTGTAATGTAATTTGTAAATTAATTAACAAATTAAGCCTGCCATGTTATATCTTGAGTATACTGAATAACTATTGCTACCTATTATTTAAATAACTTATTTTAATAAGCATGTAAAAATAATTCTGTTACTTTACCCTTAACTAATGACTGAATAATGTAATAAGCCTGTTACAAATAAATCTATTACTTTACTCTTAACTAATGACTGAATAATGTGAAGTATTTTGAGATTTGACTGAAATGTACTATACTGAACACATAACTGAATATGAATGTCATATTCTGAAAGTTGACTGAAATTTAAATTAGCACATACTGAACATTTAAAATAGCTGTGTATATTCTGGAAACTAACTAAACTAATACTAAAAGAATATCTTTTGGCAGTGTTAACTAAACACAGATAAAAACATAACTGAAACTGGTACTATTGTACAATTGTCTGAAAACATGAGAACATTTTGATTGTCCGAACATAGATAAACTGAAACTAATACTATTGTACAATTGTCTGAAAACATGAGAACATTCTGATTGCCTGAACATAGATAAACTGAAAACTAATACTATTGTACAAGTGTCTGAAAGCATGAGAACATTTTGATAGTGTTACCTGAACACAAATAAACTGAAATCTGTTATTGTTATATTCTGGAGACTAAATTATTAATATTGTTTGTCAATATTGACTGAACATTGATAAAAGCATAATCTGAAACTAATACTGTTATATAACTGTTTGAAAACATGCATACTTGCTTTAACTGTTTGAAAACATGCATACTTGCTTTAACTCATACATTTTAACTTTAAACAAACATTGATGAAATAATTGAAACACCTAGACAGTCAATTTCTGCACCACAGCTCTTTCCAAATTTTACTCTGCATTGTTCCAGTCTCTGATGAGGTAAAGAAAGGTCTGCTTTAATGTTGAAGTGTCCTCTTTATAGTTAGGCCTTTTAAACCTGTTCTTTTCATTTCTTGTGCAAGACTGGGTAGCTAAAGTTCTTGATTGTATTTAGTATCACGTCCTTAAATAACATTTGCATCTTTAACAATTATAAACTGATAGCATTGCTTATTGCCCTGACGTTATTTACATTTTTCTGCATGAACTGCAGCTTTATCAACTATAAACTGGCATCATTGCTTACTGTGCTGACTTTATTTGCATTTTTCTGCATGAAATAAACATTTACTGCTAATAAACTCTTGCAAGTCTGTAAGCAAACTGATAAATTAAACTAAATAGTAATGTAACACTGTGCATTTCTGCACCTATATAAAATCAATCTTTACTATTGAACATTTTACATTTTGTCTCATGACCCTTAGATTTTAACATACTGTTCTATGAGTGAAACTCCACCCACTTTTTTTACCATAACTGGCTCTTTAGCTGACACCATTTAACTTTTCAGTAGCACTGAATGCTGCAAGAATTTATTATTACTGCCTACAATTTTTTTTGATAAATAGTAAAAGTGTAAATGCATTAAATGGATAATACTGTCTTTAATTCAGCTTGCTAGGCTGGTTGTAATCTGAGCTGATGTGCTTGGCAAACTGCCATTTCTGTACAAAACATATACAGTCTGAAACTGATTACATAATGTATCTTTTATACTTAAGATCTGAATTTTTAACTGAGTTATCATTTTTACAATGTAGCATTGACTTTAAATTTTACATTCTGTAAACTAGCAAATATTATTTTGTCTCTGTCTGTATCATTGCTTATTGTTTATGCATTGCAACACTTTAATACAATGCTCTTAACTAATGACTGCTAAGCAAAACAATATTACAAAAATGAATTTGCCAAGTCTGTAACTGTAAACCCTTTATTCTGCAAATTAATTTGAATATTAGTTCTGCTATACCTTACAAGACATAGATTTATCCAGTTACCCTTGTTTCCTAACTGGCCACACCCAATATGTCTTTCTGACCACTTCAGCTGCATCAGCTGAACTGGAATTTATTTTATCTTTAACCCATAAATCTGCATGTTCTTGTTGTTACCAATTCTTTAAAATCTGTATATTTGCACAAATATTGTCTAAAACAACATACAACTCTAATGACATGTTTATACCTAGTACAGAGCTGCTACACTTTGAACTGTTAGCTACTGTAATCTTTGACCTTTTAAATCCTGACAAAACTGCATTTGTGTCTTTTAATAAAGATCTGTGTGTAACTGAAATTGATAGTCTGTAAACAATGAAATATTGATCTTTCTTTTAAGCTTAAACAATGACAGATTAATGCTCTGATATTTACAGATAGCTATGGAATGCATTTTTTTATTTAGCACTGAAGTATGTTCTTCAGTTATACTGCACTTTACTGTATTAAAATCTGCACTCTGATTCCTCTTATCTCCCTTCAGTGCAAACATTGCACTTGATTCTAAAAATAAGAAACTAGATGAAGTAATGTGAACCTGAGACATTGCCTGCATGGTATGTACATTGACTGTGTTGAAATTTGCATGTTTAATACTGCAACATACTTCAGTATTTTGAATTACATGTATTACATTCTGAACATTTGTATGTGAAACTATACTACAACTGAAAGTATTATGTTGAATTGTATGTGCTGAAGCATTTACACAATAATTAATTAAGTCTAAACCCATAGTGACAGAGGCTGACTCATATTTAACCCTTTTGCATTTAGGAATATTTAACATTGAACTAATAACTTTAAGAGAACATTTTTAAATGTAAACCAAAGATTTACTGACATTTTAACTGTATTGGTATTACTTGACATGTTTACATGCAAATGATTTTAACTGATTAATTTAAACTTTTGTGAGCTGGTAACTAAAAATGCATATAATGTCTTACATAACTTTATGGTTTTGAAAGAATGTGAGCCGTCGTCTGCAGCTTATTAACCTTTTTTTTTCTTCTTGGCTGTATGACGTCACACTGGAAACTTGAAACTTCATGGAGATAGGTGTTAACTGGATAATGTATTTTATGTTCTAAAGGAACACTGTTTTGATTTAATATTGGTCTGATAAAGTTGTTTGAGGCTTTTTTGAAATAAACACTTGGTATATGTAGAGGTTGCCTGCTGTGTTCTTGTTCTGCATGAAGTAGTGCTGTCTGTATTCTGCATGAAATAGTGGTATCATTTCTGGTTTAGTCTGTTACAGTCTTTATTTATGGAAAAACACTGGTATGCTGCTGAAAAGTCTGTTATGAATCATTTGCTGTTACTATAAACTGTCAATGAAACCCTGAAGTTAAGCTGGCTGTTGCAGTAAAACTGTACTTGAAAAGGTTACTTACTGCAGCTGTTTCTTTTGAAGTTTTCTGATAAAGCTGATTTATTCTGTAGAACACATGTAGTTGAACGAAACACTGCTATTCTGTAGATTTTTGTAGAACACATGTATAATGACCAGGTCTGGAAATGAAAGATATCTTTACTGAAAGGGTGGTCTGTAGCATAGTTGATTACCTTTACTGGGGCCTTTCAGCTGGAAAACCTCCAGAGTGCTCTTGAAATGTCTGTAGTACTTTTACTGTATTGACTTGGGAAAACAGTCACTGTGAACCAAAAGAAAATATATGCTGCATTGGAAAGTGGATTTGAAAGGGTTAACTGTCTCTGATTTTTTGATTGTCCAGAGTAGCTGCTTGCTGGGTTGCAAGAATTATATATCTCTTGCTTCAGACAGCAGGCATGTTCGGGTACCATTGTAAAAATTGATAATACTGTACTGTACCATAATTAGCTGGAAACACTGTATTGAGACTGAGAACGAAAAGTCTTTATCTTTTAATTACCCAAACTCATGCTGAACAGCTGCCAGTCTTGCCTTCATGGACCAAGTCTTAGTTACTGCATGTCTTACTCTGATTGTCCTGAACAACGTAAACTAATATAGTCTTTATTTGACCTGTCTTCTGTACTCAGGCTCGAGTGTCTGTAATCTTCTCTGAAGTAACAGGTAGAACAAACTCACTAACCTTAACTGAACTGTTATCCTGAACACAACATATTATATTGCTTCAGTTCAGTAATTTTCCTTATTTACTTTTTCTAAGCTTGGTCTCAGGCTTTGTCTCGTATGTGCTTTATTTAACATTTTATTAAGGAACATTCTGTAGCTGACAAGATTAGGTTTCCATTGAGAAAGGAACATTCTGTATCTCTGTATTTTTTACACACTTTATGCTTATCTTTCCTTTCTAATAAACTGTCTCTCATGCTTGACCAGCAAGGTTATTTTTCTTTCCGCTTAACTGTCTTGTATGCATAAATGAAACACTATGTAGTTTACCCTTTAGCCTGTCTAATGTCTAATAACTACTTTAAAATGGAAGTCTCTAATCTAACAACATACATACTTTGGTGGTATAGAGTATCACAGATAAAACTATGTGGTATAAAACCTCAGTGCCATATATGCTTCAGTGCTATAGAGTATGACAGATATAATTACATGGTTTAAAACCTCAGTGCCATACATGCTTCGGTGGTATAGAGTATGACAGATATAATTACATGGTATAAAACCTCAGTGCCATACATGCTTCGATGGTATGTAGTATGACAGATATAATTACGTGGTATAAAATGTCAGTGCCATACATGCTTCAGTGCTGTATACTATAACAGATATAATTACGTGGTATAAAACTTCAGTGCCATACATGATTTGGTGGCATAGAGTATGACAAATATAATTAGTGTTATAAAACTTCAGTGCCATACATGCTTCAGTGGTATAGAGTATGACAGATATAATTACATGGCATAAAACCTCAGTGCCATACATGCTTCAGTGGTATAGAGCATGACAGATATAATTAGGTGGTATAAAACTTCAGTGCCATACATGCTTCAGTGGTATAGAGTATGACAGATATAATTATGTGGCATAAAACCTCAGTGCCATACATGCTTCAGTGGTATAGATATAGAGTATGACAGATATAATCACATAGTATAAAACCTCAGTGCCCTACATGCTTCTGTGGTATAGAGTATGACAGATATAATTAGATGGTATAAAACTTCAGTGCCATACATGCTTCAGTGGTATAGAGTATGACAGATATAATTATGTGGCATAAAACCTCAGTGCCATACATGCTTCAGTGGTATAGATATAGAGTATGACAGATATAATCACATAGTATAAAACCTCAGTGCCCTACATGCTTCTGTGGTATAGAGTATGACAGATATAATTAGATGGTATAAAACCTCAGTGCCATACATGCTTCGGTGGTATGGAGTATGACAGATATAATTAGGTGGTACAGAGACAGACACATTTAGGAGTTATAATACCTCATTACCATGTACACTTAGGCGGTATAAATAATAACACGTAGTTTTACTACAGCAATATTGCTGTTTCAATGAAGAATGCTCTGGCACCTCTGTACATGCATGCATGTGTGTGTGTGTGTGTGTGTGTGTGTGTGTGTGTGTGTGTGTGTGTGTGTGTGTGTGTGTGTGTGTGTTGGCATGTGTATGTGTGTGTAGATATGCAGGTCAGATAGAGATTTTTCTTTTGACTATAATAGCTGATGCAAGTTCTTTTCATCTGAGGAGGTAGGTTAGTTGCAAAATAATAGTTTTCATCATTATAAAAGGCAGACAGTGAGTAATAAACAAATGCCATTACACTCCAGACAGCCAGAGGAGGACACACTTGTAAAGACAAAACCCAGACCAGATGAATCCTTGTTAAAAAAAAAAGATGAAATGTGGAACTGATCCACAGTGAATAGAACACAAGAGATAATGGATACAGAACAGAGGGCACCAAGCAGAAGATATACAGAGCAAGTGAAGCACAGGTTAAACTGGTCCATGCCATGTCTTACTGGAAATACAGCCCATCCAGTTTCTTACTGTTTAATCTGATTATGACCATATGCATAGTTAAAGAGCATACGTTTCTTGGCATATACAGAAGATATTGTAGACATCAGATGATAGCCCTTCCTCTTGCAAGCTCTATAGCCCTTCCTCTTGCAAGCTCTGATGTCTGATCAAGGGCTTGCCCTATGGGACACTGCCCAGCCCAGAAAGGGCTATGAGCATAGATGGAAAAAAAAAAAAAAAGAAAAGCCAGTCTGCAGCTGCTGCAATTTTCTCCCATTCTTTTTTTCATTAGGATGTTTTCTTCCATATGGAATTATATTATATTGTCCTTAATTGGTTAAGCAGAATTCAGGAATGTCTTGCCTTGCTCTACATTTATTGCTGGTATATTGTAGCCTTTTGCATAAATATGTATGAGACATCTCACAGAAGGCAATGAAGTGATAAGGGGGAATGTTGACATATATAGTTTATATACATTCATAATTGTGGAAATCTGGAAGACATACTATTGAGCTTTATTTATGTTTATTCATTTTAATTACATACTTGGACCCCTTACAATGTAATTTTAACTTCTTATTGAAATGTGTTTATTTCTCTTTCTTGCTATCTTTCAACTTTATGAAAAAGGAACTCTCAGATAAGAGACAAGACTTTGAGGAAAGTCCAACCACTGTACCATTCTGGTGCACTTCAAATATTATCATTTTAGATGAGCTTCACTCAACAGGATGAGAAAATGGAGATAGGGGATGTGTATTCAATAAAACACAAATTAAATGATATTACAAGGTTTTTGTACTATATAAAGGCTATGTGTATATGCTGCATGAACGGTGCTTGATGACACAGAGAAGAACAGTGTATGTTCTGGAGGTTATGAGCTCACTAGAGAAGTGATGTGTGAATGTAGATTCCTTGACTGGTTGCTAAGAGCCTGTTGTGTTTTGATTCATATTTTATTTTTGTTTGACTCTGAGTAGCGTTCTAATTTACTGTGCATTGTAATAATGGAATGCTGCTGGATATCCATGTATGGGAACATATAGCATGACTTGAACAGATGGAAAAGAGATTGACACAAAGCATGCATATGTGTGTGTGTGTGTGTGTGTGTGTGTGTGTGTGTGTGTGTGTGTGTGTGTGTGTGTGTGTGTGTGTGTGTGTGTGTGTGTGTGTGTGTTTATATATTCTTAGTCACTGATTCATGCACTCATTAGGTAGGTAACTGTGTAAATGCTGATCCAGTGCATAGCTTTTGGTCACAGCTTGTAGGATTTTTAAAGTAAATGGTAGAAATTTGTCTATAGCCCCAAGGGAAATTTTTCTGATTCCTTATCAGAAGGACTTCTGAGATTTATCTAGTAAACCATTTTAAGCATATTATGTTTAGGGTGTGCAGTTTTGCATAATGTATTTTAAGTACTAAGAAGAATAATTTAAACCTAAGAAATCCATTCTTATTAATGAATAAGTGCTGTGGTGTCTTTAACATATACTGGTTCAGAAAGATGGGACATTGGCTTGATTTGTAATCTGAATTATAGCACCTCAGGAGCACAGCTCTCATCCCATCCTCATAGGCTGCACAGTAGTATTAGTATTGGGATTTTCTACCAAATGCCTTTGGTGGGGACAGAACCTACTAACCTGTAATCTTCTAACATGAAAGGAAACTGTACTACTTATGAAGAAACACCTAGCCATGATATAATGGTGCACAATGAAGGTAGTGATCCTGCTGCCCTTTCAAAGTCAGATGCTACATACGTTTTGTGTGATCCAACATGCATAAACGGTTCTGTAAGCCTGAAAATGTTCATTTGGCATTTGTCTGTACTGAAAAAAATATATCAGTCAGATGAAGAGCATAACTAGGCTAGTAAAGGCTCCAAGGCCATTAGCCTAGTACACACCTATGAACCTATGAACCTATGAACAAATCAATGGGTAGGCTCAAGCTATGTAAGCTCTTATTTTTTATTACATATGTGAGTAAATAGTACAATTACCCTGCACTGACAATTATTTTAGGTTATGAATACAACAGCTGGGCAAAATCATCATTATAAACTACAAAAATATCTGTTTGTATTTCTGCATGCAGAAAATTATTAATTTTCTCATAGGTTTTTTAAGTGCACTATCTGAAATCATGCATAAGAGGTCATTTGCAGGCATGTTTCAGTTCCATGATGCACCTCAGTTTAGTACAGCAGAATATTAAAAAAAAAAAAAAATATATATATATATATATATATATATATATATATATATATATGTGTGTGTGTGTGTGTGTGTGTGTGTGTGTGTGTGTGTGTGTGTGTGTGTGTGTGTGTGTGTGTGTGTGTGTGTGTGTGTGTGTGTGTGTGTATGTGTGTGTGTGTGTGTGTGTGTGTGTGTGTGTGTGTGTGTGTGTGTGTGTGTGTGTGTGTGTGTGTGTGTGTGTGTGTGTGTGTACATATATATGTTGTATACAAAATAGTACGAGATGACCGTAACGTTACCCCACAATACCTAAATACAGTCCTAAGCCACTGCAACTGAGAACCACTACGAACACTAGGGTTAGACCATGCAGTAGAATACTTCAATACTACCATCTCTAACATTCTTAACAGTTTTGCTCCCAGCAGAAAGATCAGAGTTAAGGCCAACTATGCACCCTGGCTAAGTAAGGACACTAGGGACTTGCTAAAAGCCAGCAATAAAGCCTGGAAAATCTGGAAAACTGACAATAGCCCTAGATCCAGGCAATACTATCAACAGCTTAGAAGCAAGGCCAAGGCTGAATCCAAAATAAACAAACAAAAATATTTTCTTAGTGCCCAAAGCAAATATTTAAAGAATCCACAAAAATTCAGGCATGCCATTAACTCCCTACTAAAGCCAGGCAAAACCACTACTCCAGCACCCAACTCTACAGACAATACCCTAGACATAGCTTCTCAATTTAATAACCATTTTACTAAGTCCATCATAGCCCTGTCCAGTCAAATAACCAAAAATAGCCCACCTTAATCGCAACCCAACCCATCCCACAGTACCCCCTCTTTCAGCCTATCACCTGTGGCCACCTCAACTATCAAAAAACTCTTCCTAAAACTCAAACCAACCCCACTGGCAGCTGATAACATACCTGCTGCACACCTAAAAATGTCTAGTGACTCCCTACCATATGCTGTCTCCATCCTAATCAACCGCTCCATACAAGAATCCTACATACCCAAACTCTGGAAAGTATCTCACATAATTCCTCTCCATAAAGGAGGTAACTCCTATGACTTCTCCAACTACCGACCTATTGCCATCCTGTGCCCCCTATCTAAAATTCTTGAGAAATGCATTTCTTAACACACACAATCTCCTATCTACCACACAACACAGTTTCCATCCACATTACAGCACTATCACTGGCTGCCCTTCTGTCCTTCACTAATCATATCAACCTTCACAGGAATGATAACAAATATGTATCAGCCATTTTCCTACACCTCTCAAAGGCATTTGACATGGTCTTCCACACCATCCTACTTGACTCACTAACATCACTATCCTTCACCTCCTCTACTATTGCCTGGTTCAGAAGCTACCTATCTGACAGGCAACAATCTGTCCAGTGGAAAGGAAATCTGTCTCCACAACTTCCAACCACCATAGGAGTCCCACAAGGCTCTATACTGGGCCCACTACTATTTTCTATATTCACAAATAACCTCAATAGCTCTACACAGCATGACACATTCATTCAATATGCAGATGATTCAACCCTGATCTGCTCCGCCTCATCTCCCACCACCCTACAAACACTCACTCAAGATACCTTCAACTCTAGAAAAATGAATCTCAGGTGTCCAACTAATTCTAAATCCCAAAAAGACAAAATTGGTACTATTTTCCCCTAATAGATCAACCCCCCTCCCCCTCTCCTTTACCATAACATCTAAGGACAACACCACCATCTCCCCCTCTAACCACACTAAACTTCTGGGCATTGAAACTGACAATAATCTTCACTTTGATGTCCACATCACACATACCATAAAACTAGTACACAAAAAGCTAGGCTCCCTATATAGACATAAGTTCTTTCTCTCACAAAAAGCTAGAGTCACTCTTGCACAAAGCCACCTCCTCTCAACTCTATTGTACGCAGCACCAATCTTCACCCAAATCAGAAAGTGTGACCTAGACAAATTAGAATCATGCTGCAATAAAATAGCCAAGTTTGCTACTAACTCAACCTATAGAAGCCATCAGTGTACTGCACTAAAAGAAGTAAAATGGCTTGAGTTACCACAGCTACTTAACTATCACCAGCTGGGTACAGCCTACAATATTCTCAAATACCCTGAAAAAATGTTGTCAATATCCAATCTACTTACTGTCTACACTGCAAACTGGTACCTCAGATCTAGTGAAAAATCTCTTCTCTTCATAACGAAGGCCAATAATAATGCAGGGAAAGCACTCTACTCCCACACCGTTGCCAGGAATTGGAACTCTCTACCCCATTCCATGTCCACTGCCCCCTCCATCTCTATATTCAAAAACTCCCTCATATCACATCTCCTTAGTACCTGGTTATGTCCCTGTATCACATAACCTTACCCATACTGCTATAAACTCTCCAAATTGCTCTCTGATCACCTGCTTGATCTTCAATCATCTGCATGCTTGTTCATTTCAAAAGTTGAACTTTTAACCGTAGAATTTACTTAATATGTTTTCTTCTCTTACCAATGTATAACTGACACTGTCATTTTACTTATTTTCTGTACCATCCTTTATTTGGAGTGTTTTTAGTTATTTCTTGTTATATTACTGTGTTCACCATATATGTTGTAACCTGTTTACTACATCTTATTTGTGTATTATACTTGCTGTAATGTTTTTGTACAACTAGATGTCGAAGCTTTTCTCCCCGGGCCTCCTCTGAAAATGGACCTGGTCCATTCGGAATTTCCCGGTTAACAAATGTAAAATAAAATATATATATATATATATATATATATATATATATATATATATATATATATATATACATTTTTCCTCAGTATTTTTAACAGAGTGGGCATTTAAGACTAGTAGACGTATGCAGCTGTCATGTTTTTGTATCTTTCATACATGCTGAGGGTTTATGCACAATCATGTTTAAACACTGCACTTCATTGAGCAGAAAAATGTTGGCAACTTTACTTTTAAAGTTACAGTTTAGTGATACCTGGTGGTGTTTTTATGTTGTTTTATTCTATGGATATTTTCTCAGTTCTTATTCAGTATTGCCACATCAAGGAAGGGCATGTTTCATTCAGACAAAATGTTTATTTGTTTATAATGTAAGATTATATGTCTATTGTGTTAAGCTAAGAGCACGTACTTCACACACATGCATATCTTGCCTGTATAAAAGACATGAGGCCAAAGGCATTGTGCATGTTAAATTTGGGACTTGATATTTTCAACTTGTTTGATGTGAGTATCACTGAAACACTTCATGTTAGGGCCACTTTTTTTGGTGCTGTAGTTCAAGGCATCGTGAAGAGTATTGCCTTAATTTTGTTAGAGTTGAGAAGCAGTCCAGAGTTGGTCAAAAAACTGCATAAAATTAGTGAAAGAGCTCTGAAGGTTAGCATTAACTTCTATGCTTCATTTTACAGACTCTAATAAGGTCATCAGCATATTGAATACATGCGTCTGTAGCGTTTCTCCCCGGGCCTCTGCTGAAAATAGGCGCTGTCCTAGTCGGACTTTCCCGGTCAACAAATGTTAAATAAAAAAATAAAAAATAGGCTGGACATGATGCTATATACATGTGATTGACAATGATATTGAATAAAACAGGACCTAGTAATGAAACCCGGGATATTTCTGCTATTATTTCGTTTGTTTTCAAGATGGCATTAACCAAATGAACTGAAAAGATTTGACTGGAGAAGTAGCTTTCAACCATTTAAAAGTGGTTTGGTGGAAGCCATGTTTATTGAGATTGCAGAAGAATAGTGGATAGGAGATAGGTTTGAAAGCTTTGGAGAAGTCCTGAAAAGGGATTGTATATTCTCCCTAATGCTGAGCTTGCTAGAGAGGCACTGAAAGCCAGTCATGCAGTTTTATGTTATGCACAGGTCAGAAACTATGCTGGGTGAGGAAGTTTTGTTTTTTTTTTTTGGATAAGGTATACAATGAGTTGTGCATTTATATTTCTTTCAAGCAATGTGGGAGAGAAATCTGTTGGTCTGTAGTTAGTGACTACTAAAGAGTGGCCTATTTTGTTTAGGGGAATGACAATAGAAACATTTGGGACATAGAAGTCACTGATGGATCTATGTATAAGTAAAGGTACATGGTAAGCAATACTGTCAGCTATTAATGTGAGCTATTCTTGGGGGGGGGGGGGCTTGTCAGTAGCTAATGGATTTTGTTTGAGCTTGTGAAACAGTTTTTTGACAAGGCCAATTGGTATCAAGGATAGTTTTTGAGATGAAAAGAACATGTCTGGTCATAAGCTATTTTCTTATTTGTTAAACCTAAGACCATAAGGAGCCAGCTTAGTTCCCACAAACTAGTTATAGAAAACCAGAGGCTTAAAGCCCTTACTCAGCCTTCTATGTAGTCTACTGCTGGTACCTTGGATGCCCCTCTTCTGGTCATTAAGAACAGGAAAGTCCTTAAAGAGGTTTTGACAATGTCTTGTTTGATATCCTTTCCTTCCATGGTCCACAGTGGACAGCTCCACTGAGGCCATATTAGAGCCTTTGAACAATTTATTGTCTACTTCCAACCCCTCTGGTGCTGCTCTTCAGAAAGCCAGTAAGTGTCAGGACACTAGAACAATCTCCGGGATCGAACATATGGTCACTGTGGAGAAGGGAAAACCATGCATGGTTGGATCGGATGGAGATGACTATATACTGCAGATTTCAGTTAGGGAAGAGGTACCTGGAAACTGAGAGGAGACCCAGATGTTTCAGTCTATTTAGAGTTTCTCTTCAGGGTCTCTTAGCAAAAAGACTCAAAAGGTGAAACACCCCTCCACTCTCTGTACCCCTACTTCAAAAGAAGCTAAACTGAATGGTCCTATTTGGCCAACAGTCTTTTTAAAGTCTTTCAATCACTTCTGACTTATTCTCCAGGCTTACTCATTCAAAAAGGAAGAGATCTCACTTTCCTTCTTATTCAGAATCTGATTTTGACATTGGAGAGGATGGTGTAATCCAAGCAGCATATACGTTGTTCCCTTCTGGCAATAGAACGCAATAAAGTTCCAAATATAAACTTCAAGAATAGACCATTGATAAAACTGTCAAGACCTTTATTTAACACAAAGTAAGCGCTTTCGCCAACGGGCTTCTTCAGACTTATAATAATGTGCATAGTACTCCAAAGCTTTTAAAAACCCCTCCATGGGTTATGATTGGTTAAAAACTCTACATCAACAGCATATTCTACTAGGAGGGTTTATCTACGTCACATCCTAGTTTTTTACAAAATGTAGACATGAAAAGTCCATTGATTTGAGCAACTTCATTCCTAATACTAAAAACAATATAAAAATACTAAAAAACTAAAAAATATATATAACATATTATAAACATATTCATTGAAATGAATAAAATGTCATGTGGAGTATAGCATCAAAACGTATGAATGAATGTTGTCATAGATCGCGACTGTGATCACACCCATTTAGCATGGTTACATGTACATAAGCAAAGCATAACATAAAAGGCATCACTAATATATGAGGCTCTAACTACTCATCAAAACTAAGGGCTCATATTTCTTACATTACAGTATGGGCAACTCTCTAAGAACACTTCACTGGTTACTGTGTAGGAAATGATAATTAAGGGAATGTGTTCACTTAAATTTCTTTACTCTCTTACCCTTCAGAAAGGGTTTGACCTGAACCCTATCATTCAAACCAGGGGATTCATCCGCTCTCCACCTGATGATCCACCTGGTTTCACATTCCAAAGTTCTGTTAATCAGATCTCCTCCTCTAGGGTTCTGAATGAGAGTTTGCAGCACATAGAATGTAAAAACATGTTCAGGACCTGCTGCTCTATGGTGTCTGGCTAGAGCATTGACATCCGAACCAATTCTGACCTGATAAACATGCTCTCTAATGCGTTCCTTTAATGTACGATTGGTTTTCCCAATATAGTACGCTGGGCATGCATCACAAATAGCCACATACACTATGTTCTTACTTGCACAATTGGTATTAGTGTAAAAATTATACCTACGGTCCGTTACAGGATGTATAAATTCAGTGCTTAAATTTATATATTTGCACTGATTGCATTTGCCACAAGGTACTGTGTTCACAGTTGACCCTACCTTACTATGTGACTTAGGCATGCATTTGGGTCTGCATAAAAGATTCTTCAAATTGGAGTGATTCTTAAAACTCACTCTAGGTCTAGCACCTACTACATTACTGACCATCTTATCTGATAATAAAATGTCCCAATGTTTATTCAAGAGGCCCTTTATTTCCAAGCTAGCTTTACTGAAAGACAAAGTCGCTCTGACTTCATTCGTGGGCAGTGTTATAGTCTCAGGTTGTTCCATTTGTTCTAAAAAGTATGGTCTCGCTCTACTAGATCTTAATTGGTCCACTACCCTTATAGTCTCATTGATGTCCCTTTCACTATAACCCCTAAACAAGAACTTCACCTTAAGCTCTTGTACTTCTCTCTTATAAAATTCCTCATCTGGGTTAAGTCTGGATACTCTCATGAATTGTCCCTTTAGAACATTATTAAACACATGTAAGGGGTGCATACTTCGCCTGTGTAACAATGTATTTCTATGACACCCTTTTCTATGTATAGACGTATTCAACATGCCATTAGACAGTCTGTATATCTCTACGTCTAAAAAAGATATGTTCGTGTAAGAGAAATTAAGCGTGAATTTCAAGAAATCTGTGGATGTATCCAAATAGGAAACAAAACTTATAAGTGTGTCTTTGTCCCCCAACCACACAAAAAAGAGATCATCCATGAACCTACGGTACAAGCCCACAAACTCCTGGAAATAAATATTCTCATACAAGTATTTTTCTTCCCACATGGCCATCACTAAGTTGGCGTAGCTATTGGCACAAGATGTGCCCATAGCTACGCCATCTCTCTGAAGGTAAGTCTCATCCCCAAAGGTAAATATATTATTGGTTAGAATTGTCTCAAGCAAAAGGGCTATTAAATCAACTTTCTTGTTGGAATATTGTGAATGCTTCCGTAGATACTCCAAGATAAACCTAATACCAATCTCATTTGGGATTACCGTGAACAAGCTCACAACATCCAAAGTCACCAAAAGAAAGGGTTGGTCATCATTCAGTTGTTTCGTATAAGTGTACAAATCTAACAAAAATTGCTTGCTATCCTTAAGTATTGTCTTATTCTCATCTACTAAAGGTCTGAGCAGATCCTCAGTGTAGAGTGAAAGTGGCTCTGTGACCCAACCCTGACCTGCCACAATTGGTCTCATGGGTGGGTCTAATCTGGATTTGTGTATCTTTGGCAGTCCCTGAATGATTGGTATAATAGGATCCTTAACTCTAAAGAACTCATATAGTTCCTTCGTAATATCTAGGGACATAATAAGGTCATCTAAAGTGTAATAGACACTAAATACCTTCTCAACCAATGTTTGATGGTCAATTTTTTGATAAAACTCATCATCATTTAAGAGTTGTTTCATTTTCTCATTGTAATATATAGTATTCATCAAAACTATAGGACCACCCTTGTCGGCTGGTCTAATAGTTATTGATTCATCCTGTCTTAAATCATTTAGTGCTTTCCTTTGGAAATGATTCAAGTTCTGTCCGTGTTTTGTAACTTTTTTATCTTGAAAATATTTATAAATATCATTTTCTAATACTCTACCAAAGACCTCAATAGTGGGGTGCAACTGCGGGATATAAGTACTGTTTGCTCTAAATTTAGTATATCCAGCATTACTTTCCTTCTGCCCAAAATCCAATTTTAATTGTATATTTCTAATGAATAATTTTATATCAACAATGGTATCAACTAAATCACTTTCCTTAGTTGGAATGAAGTTAAAACCTTTATTCAGAACCTGTAAAGGTCTTAACTTCATTCCAACAATGAGAAAATGAAACAACTCTTAAATGATGATGAGTTTTATCAAAAAATTGACCATCAAACATTGGTTGAGAAGGTATTTAGTGTCTATTACACTTTAGATGACCTTATTATGTCCCTAGATATTACAAAGGAACTATATGAGTTCTTTAGAGTTAAGGATCCTATTATACCAATCATTCAGGGACTGCCAAAGATACACAAATCCAGATTAGACCCACCCATGAGACCAATTGTGGCAGGTCAGGGTTGGGTCACAGAGCCACTTTCACTCTACACTGAGGATCTGCTCAGACCTTTAGTAGATGAGAATAAGACAATACTTAAGGATAGCAAGCAATTTTTGTTAGATTTGTACACTTATACGAAACAACTGAATGATGACCAACCCTTTCTTTTGGTGACTTTGGATTTTGTGAGCTTGTTCACGGTAATCCCGAATGAGATTGGTATTAGGTTTATCTTGGAGTATCTACAGAAGCATTCACAATATTCCAACAAGAAAGTTGATTTAATAGCCCTTTTGCTTGAGACAATTCTAACCAATAATATATTTACCTTTGGGGATGAGACTTACCTTCAGAGAGATGGCGTAGCTATGGGCACATCTTGTGCCAATAGCTACACCAACTTAGTGATGGCCATGTGGGAAGAAAAATACTTGTATGAGAATATTTATTTCCAGGAGTTTGTGGGCTTGTACCGTAGGTTCGTGGATGATCTCTTTTTTGTGTGGTTGGGGGACGAAGACACACTTATAAGTTTTGTTTCCTATTTGGATACATCCACAGATTTCTTGAAATTCACGCTTAATTTCTCTTACACGAACATATCTTTTTTAGACGTAGAGATATACAGACTGTCTAATGGCATGTTGAATACGTCCATACATAGAAAAGGGTGCCATAGAAATACATTGTTACACAGGCGAAGTATGCACCCCTTACATGTGTTTAATAATGTTCTAAAGGGACAATTCATGAGAGTGTCCAGACTTAACCCAGATGAGGAATTTTATAAGAGAGAAGTACAAGAGCTTAAGGTGAAGTTCTTGTTTAGGGGTTATAGTGAAAGGGACATCAATGAGACTATAAGGGTAGTGGACCAATTAAGATCTAATAGAGCAAGACCATACTTTTTAGAACAAATGGAACAACCTGAGACTATAACACTGCCCACGAATGAAGTCAGAGCGACTTTGTCTTTCAGTAAAGCTAGCTTGGAAATAAAGGGCCTCTTGAATAAACATTGGGACATTTTATTATCAGATAAGATGGTCAGTAATGTAGTAGGTGCTAGACCTAGAGTGAGTTTTAAGAATCACTCCAATTTGAAGAATCTTTTATGCAGACCCAAATGCATGCCTAAGTCACATAGTAAGGTAGGGTCAACTGTGAACACAGTACCTTGTGGCAAATGCAATCAGTGCAAATATATAAATTTAAGCACTGAATTTATACATCCTTCAACGGACCGTAGGTATAATTTTTACACTAATACCAATTGTGCAAGTAAGAACATAGTGTATGTGGCTATTTGTGATGCATGCCCAGCGTACTATATTGGGAAAACCAATCGTACATTAAAGGAACGCATTAGAGAGCATGTTTATCAGGTCAGAATTGGTTCGGATGTCAATGCTCTAGCCAGACACCATAGAGCAGCAGGTCCTGAACATGTTTTACATTCTATGTGCTGCAAACTCTCATTCAGAACCCTAGAGGAGGAGATCTGATTAACAGAACTTTGGAATGTGAAACCAGGTGGATCATCAGGTGGAGAGCGGATGAATCCCTGGTTTGAATGATAGGGTTCAGGTCAAACCCTTTTTGAAGGGTAAGAGAGTAAAGAAATCTAAGTGAACACATTCCCTTAATTATCATTTCCTACACAGTAACCAGTGAAGTGTTCTTAGAGAGTTGCCCATACTGTAATGTAAGAAATATGAGCCCTTAGTTTTGATGAGTAGTTAGAGCCTCATATATTAGTGATGCCTTTTATGTTATGCTTTGCTTATGTACATGTAACCATGCTAAATGGGTGTGATCACAGTCGCGATCTATGACAACATTCATTCATACGTTTTGATGCTATACTCCACATGACATTTTATTCATTTCAATGAATATGTTTATAATATGTTATATATATTTTTTAGTTTTTTAGTATTTTTATATTGTTTTTAGTATTAGGAATGAAGTTGCTCAAATCAATGGACTTTTCATGTCTACATTTTGTAAAAAACTAGGATGTGACGTAGATAAACCCTCCTAGTGGAATATGCTGTTGATGTAGAGTTTTTAACCAATCATAACCCATGGAGGGGGTTTTAAAAGCTTTGGAGTACTATGCACATTATTATAAGTCTGAAGAAGCCCGTTGGCGGCCACTTTGTGTTAAATAAAGGTCTTGACAGTTTTATCAATGGTCTATTCTTGAAGTTTATATTTGGAACTTTATTGCGTTCTATTGCCAGAAGGGAACAACGTATATGCTGCTTGGATTACACTTTCATATACTTTTTACGTTGGTTCCCGTTTCCACCGGAGTGCTACTCTGCATTGGGATTTTATTGGAGAGGATGGATTCGAGTAGTTTTCTCATGTCTCCACTCGAAAAATTGGAACCACAATCTAAAGAAAATATTTCTTTAGACTCTCCTTTGGAGAAATTAACTTTTTCTGATGCTATTGAATGAATAAAATACTTGTTTAAATGGAAGCATAAGGAAATATCTGAAACGCAATAGAGGTACTATGATGTGTTACAGGTCGAAACTCCCAAAGCAATGGCTATATCCCCAAGTTATTGAAGCACTTGAGAATGCCTTTAGTGCTGCCAGTACTTCTCTTTATAGTCAGTCACCTGCTCCAAGGAGACCAGATACATTTTACAAGTTACCTATGCATCATAGGAACCTTTAACATAACCTCAGAGCTGACCCTTCTATTGTTTCATTGTCAAAAACCTCTTTGTCTGAATATATGACATATGATGCTGCAGGTATAGTTTCTAGGGCTGTAGCAACTGGATCAGTCATACAAAGGTATGCATGGTTACAGACCTGAAATTGATCAGATATCAAATCTGAAATTCTCAATGCCCCTTGAAAAATAAGTTTTATTTGGCACTTTATTTGCTGATGTTCTCAAGAGAGTTAATGAAAGGGGAAACTGATCTAAGGAGCAAAGAAATTGTTTTCATATCCTTTATCAAAATACAGCAGAAATGTTCCTTCCAGCTGTGGGCCATTTTACATGACACTTTTTAAACAAGCACAACAAAAGTGAGGAAAGTAACCATTTAAAATGCTGTCACTTTTAAATTAAGAAAAAAGAAAGGGGCACCCCAGGGTCAATCTACATCTAAGAAAAAAGACTGACTATACTCCACTTTCCTTCCTTTCAAGGAATTATCTTTCTCTTCATCATTAATTGTGGTACCAGGTTGCAGTAGATTCTTGGATACTAGAAATTATTCATAATGGGAACAGGCAGCAATGAGAGTCTCTCCTTCCAAAACTAGGAGTTCCATTCCATCCTCAAAATCAAACCAACCTTTTCTCCTCCCATCCTTGCTCATGTTTTCCCAGAGAGTTATAGAACTTGTACCATAGGATCAGAAAGGTAAAGGCTTCTATTCAAGATTATTTTTGCTACACAAGGAGGGACCCTGAAGGCCTGTTTTGTATCTGTCTTTCTTAAATCTCCATGCCAGGGTTCCAAAGCTCAAAATGTTTACCCTACAGTTTCACTTTCCTCTGATTCCTCCTCTAAATTTCTTGTTGACTTTTGATCTAAATCATGCATATCACTATATAACAATTCACAGACAGTTCAGACTTTTTTTAAAAGTTTGATTTTGGTTCACAGTTTCATTTTTTCTTTACCCTTCGTTCTGTCCACAGCACAGAGAACATTCATTAAGTGTCTGGCACCAGTGACTGCATTTTGAAGGTTGCAAGGCATCCACATCTTTCCTTACTTTGACAACTGCCTTATTTTTGCAGACTCTAAAACTATCAAGAATCTCACCTGTTTGTCATCAGTCTGTTTCACAACCTAACTTTTCAACTCAATATGGAAAATTCATCTTTCATTCCTTCCCACAGAATAACTATTCTAGGATGTCTGCTCAGTACTTCACAAATGATGGCATTCCTGCCTTTGGAAAAAGTGACATTTTACCAGGAACAGATCCTTTGGTTTTCTCTGCAACCTCTGACTACATCAAGGGAATTTCTTGGGATTTTAGGAAACGTGGCTTCTACAATTCTCATGATCACTCTAGCCAGATTACACATGATAAATATTTAATAGTTTCTAAAATCAGTCTAGACCCATCACCAATACCCTCTGTCTTTCCAGATTGCAGTACTGAACTTTATCAGTAAGGAACTTCACTGTTGTACAGATCAATTGATTCTGAATCCAAGTCTTCCAATTTTCCACTCAGCCCCTTCTCATTCTGTAACTACGGATGCTTTAGGCTCCTGGAGGAGCTGTATTCAAGGGATTCAGGGGGCAAGGCTTGTAGATCATCATGTCAGAAGGAAGCATATAATCATCAAAGAGATGATGGCATTAATGAATGCTGAGAAAGCCTTAACTCATTACATCTGAGTCCCGAGTGACACCTCCAGGTGCATCTGCAGTTAACTCCTACTGACGCTTGTAGGCGTCAAATATTGTTTGTTCATATTTGCATCAATAATTCCAAAACCATGCTATGTACAAGTTTTTAAAAGATTTCATCTTAAAACTTACACAATGGCAAACTCAACTGCATTAATATTTGACCTCTGTCTAGTGCAAGTAAATAAATATTAACTGCTGTTTTTATTATATTAATTTATATAGCTATAATTCTCACATTTTTCTAAATATCTCAGCAACCAATTAACACAGACAAAACTCCTTAGCCTCATATGAAAGTTCTCATCTAGATGAATAAAATGCTGCTGGTACTATGTGTGCAACTTAAGTGGTTGCTGAGATATTGTTAAGTTGTTTACAAAATATTACAAATATAATATGTACTGTGTTTACTGCGGCTTATAAAATTCAGTTTAAGACCTAGAACCTAAAGAATACTACCACTATAAAAATAGTTTTTGCTGAAGAGTTTGCCATTTATACTTCTTTCACAACTGCTATGGTTCCAGAGATATGAACATTTATTTGAAATGTAAGGACATAATTTGATTCTGTCAAAAGGCTCAGGCTCCACCCATTTGAACTTAAAGTCCGAACTTCCTGAGCTCCTTTGGAGTGAATGACTTAAATCATCTGTGGTCATCAGGGTTCTTTTAGCAATCACGGACAATACTACTGTCATATGGTACATAAACAAGCAAGGTAGAACCAGGTCATATCCTCTATGCAGACTAGCCACGATAGCCTGGGAACTGGCAAATCCACAAAAACTATCCTTCAGGCTGCTTACATTCTATCACAGCAAAATTCTATGTCAGGCACTCTACATAAAACCAGGGAAGAAACTTCTGAATGGACATTACATAAAGGAGTCTTCCAGGAGATAATCCACCAGTTATAAACTCCCCAGATAGATTTATTTGCCTCCATTCACAACAGACAGTTGAAAAAAATTCTGCTCCAGGACTTCTTGCAGAAAGGCCCATGAAACAAATGCCTTCTTATTCCCATGGACAAAAGTGTTCCTATATGCCTCCCCTCCTTTCCCCTAATTTCCAAAGGTCTTTTAAAGATCCAAAGAGACTCCTCTCAAATAATATTCATAATTCCCTTTTAGTCCAGACAACACTTGCTCTCCCTTATCTTAAAAATGGTCAAGGGCAATTACCATAAACTCCCCCACAGGATGGACTTACTCACATAGGATAAATCTCTGATGCACCTCAACCTGTAAATTCTTCATCTGATGGCCTGGATGATCGAGTTTTAATCCCTGTTAGGTCCCTTCTTTTTCTGAGGATGTGGAACAAGTGTTAATGGATGTTAAGAAACCTTCTAATAGAAAATCATATTTGGCCAAGAGGAGGAGATCTTCTCTTTGGTGTCATAAAAGGAACCAAGACTCTTTAAAAGCTGAAGCTTCTTTGATTCTACAGTGTTAATGTGAATTGCTAAAATCTGACCTTTATTACTCATCTATTAAAGTTCATCTTTTGGAGGCAATTTCTGCCTTCCTGCCCATCGATCTCCCTCTTTCTTCATTCCTAATTTCAGGTAAAACAATTTTTAAAAGAGGCATTTCACGTTCATCCACCTAAAAAGCAGCAGGTGACATCTCCTTTGGATCTTAACTTTGTACTAAAAGAACTTATACTTTTTAACTTCTCAGACCAGCTCATCAAGCTTATTTAAAGTTTCTGACATGGAAAACAGTGTTACCACTGTGCTGACTTCAGCTAGGAGCATGTGCAAGTTGCAAGCTCTTACATTAATTCAACATCATCTCACCATTCATAAGGATGTGGCATCCTTAAGGACAAGCCCTTCCTTCAGCATTCACCTCAAATCAACTTATTCATCATCGTGTCCTTTCCTGAATCAAAATATAAGGCAGAGAGAATCCTGCATAATCTGGATGTCTACACACAACTCAGATATTATATTAGCAGGACAAAGGACTTTAGAACTTTCAATCAACTATTTATTTCATATGAAAGCAAGAAAAGGGGACAACCAGTGTCAAAGCAGACTATTTCCAAATGGTTATCCCATGCAATCCAGTTTTGTTATTCTCACTATGAAAAAGACTGACTCTAGTAGGGCTATGGCTACTTCTAGAGTTTTTGAAAAAGGATAAAGTCTAGAAGTATTCTAGAGGCAGCAACTTGGTCATCAGTTCACACCTTCACTAAGCATTACAAGACTGATTCCTTCTACAGATCAAGAGCAGGTTTTGCAAATGCTATTCTCCAGTGGTCCCTGGACTCTGACCCTTCTTCCTTCTCCCGACTATCTAGGCATTGTTAATCACAGTGATGTGATGATGAACATTGTACAGTTGTGTAAGTAAATTTACCTTAACAGTAGATGCTCAAATAAATCACTGTTGGAGTACTAACAATCTCCCTCCTACTTCCTTTTCATGGCCTTCCTTTGTAGTTTTGCTATTAGTGGTTCTTCCTTTACTTATCTTTCTGCTAGGGTGGGATTCCCATTATCTATGCTTCCCCTCTATGGCTGCCTTTACACTGGCATGTCCTCATGCCTCCTCAGACATATGGGTGCAAAGAAAGTGCCGAAAAGCTTTGGATACTGGCTGGACATTCAGTACTTGGCAGGATAAATCCCATGTAGTGTAAGCTACTGCAACAGTTACCTATTTGATCATCTACTGTTATAGTAAATTATTTACACACCTGAGCTTTCCCTACCTGCTCTCTCACATGCTCCCTACATCTAGTTAGCATGAATGCTACGATACCACTTAAAGCAGTATGCAACTGCTACTTTTAACATGAACTTCTTTGTCTCCTATGATAAGCGATATAGAGCTGCTGAAACTCTGCTGTATGTATTATGTATACGTAAGCTGTCATTGCCTTTCTGATGTGAATGTGTGGGGTAGCCCTTTTAAGAAGTAAACTAGTCCATAATGCACTGCAGTTCCTAAGGTGTAGTCACTTTGGTGTGGGATGCCTATGTTTTAGCATCATTTATGCTGAGATGCCATGTTGTTTATTATAAAACGTACCTGTTTGCTGTAACTGAAGGCAAATCTTGACATTTCCAATGACCAACAAATTATATATATATAGCAACGATCAGAAGCAACATCTGACATCTATCAATGTTCATCTTTTACTCCAGAATGGAAGTGCATGTAATGCAATATTACAGTGGCAGAGCTTGTGCATGTTTGCCAGCATTCAGATTTGTGAAATGTAAGAAGGAGGTGAAGAACATGAGGCAAAAGGTGAACACTGCAGGCTATGGAGTAAGAAAATGGAACCCTAATATTTCATTTCCTTTTTCTGACACTGGATTAAACCCTAAATTGCCCATTAATTAGGCAGATTTTTTGCTTGCATGTTCGCTTTTTTTTAGAATTAAAATATTTTGAATATTGCAAACTCTGGAAACAGTGCTGCCAAAGGCCAGTGAGTGATTTTTTTTACTTTAAGGCTATTAAAAACCCAGACATTGAAGGCTTGGGGACATTATAGCAGCAAAAGACAGTTTTCTATCTTCACTCAGATAGAATATGTGGCTAGTGGTGTCCACGGAGATATTGTGGTACTCAGATGTCTACTTCCCTCTGAACATGTCTGCATATACAGAGGATCATCCGCTCCAGAATGGGCACATTTCCTTTACCCTGCATGACACAGACTTGCGATACACGTGCAGGCAGCAAACTGTTGTGTACCAAGTCTTATGTTCTGTTGAGCTTAACAGCCATCTCAACTAACAATATTTCTATTTAATACATCTGTTGATAGGAAATACGTTGAAAAGTCCCATTTTGCACTATTCTTGTTATAAATCTTTGAATTAGTTGTCCATGGACCTGAGATGGACACTGTTAATATCAAGACTAAAACTTACAGTTCTAGCTTCTACCTGCTCTCTCTTAGTGAAGATTCCAGGTAACCAAATCATCATTTTTTTCTGAGGAAAATAAGCCTCCATGTATGATCCGATAATCTGCATTGTAAAAAGCTTTCGTAGCTTGCCATGCCAAATAGTAAGACATCCTGTGGCATAAATGTTTGCAGTACATACCTGTTAATATAACTGACTGGACAAAGGCTGAAGGCGCTCACGTTGCTTCATGAAATGAGTAAAGCTGCCTCAGAAAATGCACTATGGCACATTGTATTTGTTATAGCTGAATCTTACATAAATTATATAAAATGTTGTTATGTGTTATATATTTTGAAAAGTTGCATAGCTGGCTGCTAAAATGTATATTGAGTTGAAAACACTTTCCTATGTATGAATATATTTGTTACTTTCTTATTATCTGTTTTATTCTGATTGAGACTGTGCAGTGCTCACCCTAAGCACAAAAGCCATTTCTGCTCTAAAGCATTGAGCACACTGTAAAGCCTGTAAAAAACTCTTGAACTGGAATGTTTGCTATATATTTGAAACCAAGTGTACATCAAGAGAAAATGGATTCATTAGACAATTCACTAATGAATCCATTTTCTCTTGATGTGCACTTGGTTTGAAATATATAGCAAACATTCCAGTTCAAGAGTTCTTTATAGGCTTTACAGGGTGATTCATTAGTGAATTAATTATTGCTGAACACGGCGGTGGTGCAGCAGTTAACATTGTCACCTCACAGCAAGAAGTTCTCCCGTTCGACTCTCGGCTGGAGCGCCTTCTGTGTGGAGTCTGCATGTCCTCCCCGTGGTCGAGTGACATATAAAGATATGCAGGTAGGTACATGCATGAACGAGTGTGCCTTTTTTGAAGGCTGGGCGTCGGGCTGGCAACTCGACACCATAAAAATCCACTGCCAATCATTAGCGGACCAAAGTTCTGCTGTGGTGACCCTATCTGGGAAAAGCCAAAAGACATTACTAGTGAATTAGTTATTGCCCTGTAAGTACCTCATGCAACAATGTAAAATAAACTCTGCCTTGTAGGACAGTGACTGAAAGACACAATCAAGTTTTAGATTCCTGATAAAGCAAAGATAAGTAATATAATAACTCTCATAAAAAGTGTTCACCGTTTCTGGCGAGGTCACATGATCACTTTGCAGTTTTTTACATGGTTTATGCTCTCTGTGACCTGCCTTAAATAACATGATTTATATACTTTGATTGTGTGTATGCTTGTGACTGTGTGCTAACAGTTAAAGAGATACCATGTATATGTGTATACATCTGTTTGTATACACACATACACACACATGTATACACACACAGATATATATGAGCATACATACATCTGTGTGTATGTGTGTGTGTGTGTGTGTGTGTGTGTGTGTGTGTGTGTGTGCATGTGTGCGTGTGCGTGTGCGTGTGCGTGTGTGTGTGTGTGTGTGTGTGTGTGTGTGTGTGTGTGTGTGTGTGTGTGCGTGTGTGTGTGTGTGTGTATGAGAGAGAAAAGTGTTTATATGGGTATAAGCATGTCTAAGTGTGATAAGAGTGATAGAGAGATACCATGTATATGTATGTATGCATGTATGTGTGTGTATATATATATATATATATATATATATATATATATATATATATATATATATCTGGTGTGTGCATGTGTGTATACATGTGAGAAAGAGTAAAAAAAAAGTGTTTTTATGGATGTATGCGCATGCGCACATGTGTGTGTGTGTGTGTGTGTGTGTGTGTGTGTGTGTGTGTATGTGTGTGTTTTGTCTGCTTCAGGCTGCTATCCCAGTGCTTTCAAACTGCTCCTTTGAGTTTAATTGTATTGCAGCTTAAATAAGGTAAGATATATGTGCATATTTTTACAGGGAAAAAGTTTAGCAGCAATTGTAGAAGAACATTCTTGCATCTTTATTGTCTCTAATACTCTTCCTGTCTTGGCATTTTGGGTATACAAGTGAGTAGGATGTCTGTCGGCATCCTGTTCCCTTGATTTTGCTTCTGTACTAATTCCCAAGCAGGAGCCTACTAGTTCATTAGAAGAGGCCTGATGCAGTGGAGTGAATATGGGGCTGTGACAGGCTGTAGTTTGTTGTTTGTTGGCCATTTATAGTTCCTTTCTTTATTACTAAGAGCTAACTATAGTGTTTAGATGCACAAGAGAAAGCAGGTTCCCATGCTGATGGTTAATGTATGCAGTGTGTACTTTGATTCTTTTTATAGTAGTGTTTCTTAATAAGTGCTAGTGAAGAGTCTTTGGACCCCATTTTGCCATAGGTATGACTCAGGACATATTCAGTTAGCCGTGTTTGTCATTAAAAATGAGGACTTTCCCTACTACATAAGAATCATCTTCACCTCCCTTGCTATCCAGGGAAACATCATTACTTTAGAAAAGAAAGAATCTTTCCAAGCTTCCTGGTTTCATTGCCTGAGTCACTTATTAGAAGACAATGTCTTCTTTTCCACTTTTACCTTCCCCATTATCCCCAACTGCTGAAATCTAGTGCTTCAGATCTGAGGCATTTCTGATAGTGAAATGATAATAAATCAATTCCATAAAATGTCCTGTGACCCCTAAGCAGTGCATATTCATCACGGTTGTCCCAGATTATCAGTACATATAATAATACTTATTTATTGCAATTATAATACAATAAATTAACATTTCTACAAAGACTGAGGGGACAGCTTATAATAAATCTTTTCTAGTTGGCTATTGGCTTATTGTTTTGTTTCTGAATTACTTTTTTCATTGAGATCAGAAACCCACCATGACCATGAGAATGTGGAAGACACATCTGGAAGAAACATCTGGCTAACTTGTGTCATTTACACCCCTAGTTCCTGTTGCAAATGAATCAGGGCAAGGCCATGAAATATTATGCTAAATCCTGATTTCACACTTGCAGGAAAACACTAGTGATGATAAATATGTTTTCTATAGCTGCTTTAGCAGTTTGCAGTCACCCTGCCAACACATTTGTTATTTCACAACAAGCTGCCTCTTTTTCTGATGGCCATTGCCAGGTGTTTTGCTGTGGTCTGTATTATTCAAGAATTAGTCAGGAAATGTCTCACATGTATCAAGGAGATCACATTGGCTATACTAAGTTAATATTATTTTAAGTAGTCAACAGTGAAATAGACACCTTCAGAATAAGATCCACATTATCTATTTGATGGAGCCTTATACAGAACCAAAAAAACAAGAGTGGGAATGTGTAGTTGATGATGGAATTGTCTTTATTTTATATAGTTTGCTGTATGCGTTTAATTCAGATTCATTATTTATTATTACCATAATGCATTGTGCTTGGAAGGAGTTTTGCTATTTTGTATATTTGCGAGATATGCAGCAAACATTTAGATTACAACAATGAAACTTGAAATGTTTCTACTGGCATTATTTGCTGTTAGTCTGGTGAAAAAGCGGGAAATATAACACTCACTTTGTGTTATTCACAATAATTCCTGAATCCTGTGAAACCTGTACAGTCTTTGCTAATAAAAATTTAGGTGGTTTGGGATTAGCTGATGTTAAATGCTGAAATAAATTTGTTCCAGTTTGTGCATCACATCACACAGGTATACATAGGGTGAAGAAACATGGCAGTGAAAGTCAGGATGGAGACCCATATCAGAAATATTTATAATCAGCCTTTTATTCAGCATTTTAGCTCCCACAAGGCAAGCTTTAAAACTGCCCAAGTGGTTCTTACTCATGCAGGCTGTGATATGTAGTGTTTCATCATTTATTACTCATGCAGGCTGTGCTGTGTAATGTTACATCAGCTATTAATCATGCAGGCTGTGATATGTAGTGTTTCATCAGCTATTACTCATGCAGGTTGTGACATGTAGTGTTTCATCATGCAGGCTGTGATATGTAGTGTTACATCAGCTATTAATCATGCAGGCTGTGATATGTAGTGTTTCATCAGCTATTACTCATGCAGGTTGTGACATGTAGTGTTACATCATGCAGGCTGTGATATGTAGTTTTTCATCAGTTATTAATCATGCAGGTGTGATATGTATTGTTTCATTACTTATAACTCATGCAGGTTGTGATATGTAGTGTTTCATCAGTTATTATTCATGCAGGCTCTGATATGCAATATTTCATCAGTTATTACTCATGCAGGTTGTGATATGTAGTGTTTCATCAGTTATTAATCATGCAGGTTGTCATATGTAATGTTTCATCAGTTATTACTTATGCAGGCTGTGAAATGTAATGCTTCATCAGTTATTACTCATGCAGTTGTGATATGTAGTGTTTCACCAGTTATTACTTATGCAGGCTGCGGCATGTAATGTTTCATCAGCTATTACTCATACAGGCTGTGATATGTAGTCTTTCATCAGTTATTGCTTATGCAGGCTGTGATATGTAGTGTTTCAGCCGTTATTACCCATGCAGGCTGTGATGTATAATGTTTCATCAGTTATTGCTCATGCAGGCTGTGATATGTAGTGTTTCATCAGTTATTAATCGTGCAGGCTGTTCTATGTTATGTTACATCAGCTATTACACATGCATGTTGTGATATGTAGTGTTTCATCAGTTATTACTCATGCAGGCTGTGATATGTAGTATTTCATCATGCAGGCTGTGATATGTAGTGTTTCATCAGTTATTAACCATGCAGGTTGTGATATGTATTATTTCATTAGTTATTACTCATGCAGGCTGTGGTATGTAGTATTTCATAAGCTATTCCTCATGCAGGTTGTGATATGTAGTGTTTCATCAGTTATTATTCCTGCGGGCTCTGATATGCAATGTTTCATCAGTTATTACTCATGCAGGTTCTGATGTGTAGTGTTTCATCAGTTATTACTCATGCAGGCTGTGATATGTAATGTTTTATCAGTTATTACTTATGAAGGTTGTGATAGGTAGTGTTTCATCAGTTATTCCTCATGCAGGCTGTGCTATGTAGTGTTTCATCAGTTATTACTCATGCAGATTGTGATATGTAGTGTTTCACCATTTATTACTCATGCAGGCTATGATATGCAGTGTTTCATCAGGTATTACTCATGCAGGTTGTGATATGTAGTGCTTCATCAGTTATTAATTATGCAGGCTGTGATATGTAGTGTTTCATCAGTTATTACTCATTCAGGTTGTGATATGTTGTGTTTCATCAGGTATTATTCATGCAGGCTGTGTTATGTACTGTTTCATCAGCATTAACTCATGCAGATTGTGTTATGTAGTGTTTCATCAGTTATTACTCATGTAGGTGGTGATATGTAGTGTTTCATCAGCTATTACTCATGCAGGTTGTGATATTTAGTGTTTCATCGGTTATTACTCATGCAGGCTGTAATATGTAGTGTTTCATCAGCTATTACTCATGCAGATTGTGATATTTAGTGTTTCATTAGTTATTACTCATGCAGCTTGTGATATGTAGTGTTTCATCAGTTATTACACATGCAGGCTGTGATATTTAGTGTTTCATCAGCTATTACTCATGCAGGTTGTGATATTTAGTGTTTCATCGGTTATTACTCATGCATGCTGTGATATGTAGTGCTTCAGCAGCTATTACTGATGCAGGTTGTGGTATGTAGTGTTTCATCACCTATTACTTATGCAGGCTGTGACATGTAGTGTTTCATCAGTTATTATTTATGCAGGCTGTGATATGTAGTGTTTCATCAGTTACTACTCATGCAGGTTGTGATATGTAGCCTTTCATCAGTTATTAATCATGCAGGTTGTGATATGTAGTGTTTCATTAGTTATTACTCACTGAGGCTGTGATATGTAGTGTTTCATCAGTTATTACTAATGCAGGCTGTGATATGTAGTGTTTCATCAGTTATAACTCAGGAATGGTTGTGATATGTAGATCAGTTATTACTCATGAATGGTTATGATATGTAGTGTTCCATCAGGTATTACTCATGCAGGCTGTGATACGCAGTGTTCATCAGTTATTCCTCATGCAGGATGTGATATGTGGTGTTTCATCAGCTATTACTCATGCAGGCTGTGTTATGTACTGTTCATCAGCATTAACTCATGCAGATTGTGTTATGTAGTGTTTCATCAGTTATTACTCATGTTGGTGGTGATATGTAGTGTTTCATCAGCTATTATTCATGCAGGTTGTGATATTTAGTGTTTCATCGGTTATTACTCACGCAGGCTGTGATATTTAGTGTTTCATCAGCTATTACTCATGCAGGTTGTGATATTTAGTGTTTCATCGGTTATTACTCACGCAGGCTGTAATATTTAGTGTTTCATCAGCTATTACTCATGCAGGTTGTGATATTTAGTGTTTCATCGGTTATTACTCATGCATGCTGTGATATGTAGTGCTTCAGCAGGTATTACTGATGCAGGTTGTGGTATGTACTGTTTCATCACCTATTACTTTTGCAGGCTGTGACTCAGTTATTACTTATGCAGGCTGCGATATGTAGTGTTTCATCAGTTACTACTCATGCAGGTTGTGATATGTAGTCTTTCATCAGTTGTTAATCATGCTGGTTGCGATATGTAGTGTTTCATTAGTTATTACTCATGCAGCTTGTGATATGTAGTGTTTCATTAGTTATTACTCATTGAGGCTGTGATATGTAGTGTTTCATTAGTTATTACTCATGCAGCTTGTGATATGTAGTATTTCATCAGTTATTACTAATGCAGGCTGTGCTATGTAATGTTTCATCAGCCATAACTCATGCAGGTTGTGATGTGTAATTATTCACCAGTTATTAATCAAGCAAGTTGTGATATGTAGAGTTTCATCAGTTATTACTCATGCAGGTTGTGACATGTATTGTTTCATTAGTTCTTACTCATACAGGCTACACTACGTAGTGTTTCATCATTTATTGCTCATGCAGGTTGTAATATTTACTGTTTCATCAGTTATTATTCATGCAAGCTTTGATATATAGTGTTTCATCAGCTTTTACTCATGCAGGTTGTGATATGTAGTGTTTCATCAGGCATTACTCATGCAGGTTGTGATAAGTAGTGCTCATCAGTTATTACTCATTCAAGTTGTAATATGTAGTGTTTCATCAGTTATTACTCATGAATGGTTGTGATATGTAGTGTTTCATCAGTTATTAATCATGCAGGTTGTGATATGTAGAGTTTCATAAGTTATTAAGCATGCAGGTTGTGATATGTAGAGTTTCATTAGTTATTACTCATGCAGGTTGCGATATGTATTGTTTCATTAGTTATTACCCATACAGGCTGTGCTATGTAGTGTTTCACCAGCTATTATTTATGGAGGCTGTGATATGTAGTGTTTCATCAGTTATTACTCATGCAGGCTGTGATATGTATTGTTTCATTAGTTATTATTCATACAGTCTGCGCTACATAGTGTTTCATCAGTTATTACTCATGCAGGCTGTGCTATGTAGTGTTTCATCAGCTATTACTTATGCAGGCTGTGATATGTAGTGTTTCTTCAGGTATTAGTTATGTAGGCAGTGATATGTAGTGTTTCATCAGTTATTACTTATGCAGGCTGTAGGATGTAGTGTTTCCTCAGTTATTACTCATGAAGGTTATGCTATGTAGTTTTTCATCAATTATTACTTATATATGCTGTTCTATGTAGTGTTTCATCAGTTATTTCTCATGCAGGCTGTGATATGTAGTGTTTCATCAGTTATTACTCATACAAGTTGAGATATGTAGTGTTTCACCAACTATTACTCATGCAGGCTGTGATATGTAGTGTTTCATCAATTATTACTCATGCAGGCTCTGATATGTACTGTTTTCATCAGTTATCACTCATGCAGGCTCTGATATGTAGTGTTTCATCAGCTATTAGTCATGCAAGTTGTGACATATAGTGTTTCATCTGTTATTTCTTATCCAGGCTTTGATATGTATGATTTCTATCAGTTATTACTCATGCAGGCTGTGATATGTAGCATTTCATCAGTTATTATTCATGCAGGGTGTGCTATACACTGTTTCATCAGCTATTGCTTATGCAGGATGTGGTATCTAGTGTTTCATCAGTTGTTACTCATGTAGGCTGTGATATGTAGTGTTTCACCAGTTATTACTCATGCAGGTTGTGATATGTAGTGTTTTATTGGTTATTACTCATGCAGGCTGTGATATTTAGTGTTTCATCAGTTGTTATTTATGCAGTCTGTGATATTCAGAGTTTTATCAGTTATTACTCATGCAAGCTGTGATATGTAGTGTTTCAACAGCTATTACTCATGCAGTTTGTGATATGTAGTGTTTCATCAGGTATTACTCATTCAGTCTGTGCTATGTAGTGTTTTATCAGCCATAACTTATGCAAGCTGTGATACATAGTGTTTTATCAGTTATTACTTATTCAGGCAGTGATATGTAGTGTTTCATCAGTTATTACTTATGCACGCTGTTGGATGTAGTGTTCCATTAGTTATTACTAATGAAGGTTATGCTATGTAGTGTTTCATCAATTATTACTTATATTTGCTGTTCTATGTAGTGTTTCATCAGTTATTTCTCATGCAGGCTGTGATATGTAGTGTTTCATCAGTTATTACTCATACAAGTTGAGATGTGTAGTTTTTCACCAACTATTACTCATGCAGGCTGTGATATGTAGTGTTTATCAGCCATTACTCATGCAGGTTGTGATATGTAGTGCTCCATCAGTTATTATTCATGCAGGCTGTGGTATGTACTGTTTTCATCAGTTATCACTCATGCAGGCTCTGATATGTAGTGTTTCATCAGCTATTAGTCATGCAAGTTGTGACGTAGTGTTTCATCAGTTATTACTCATGCAGATTGTGATATGTAGTGTTTCATCAGTTATTACTCTTGCAGGCTGTGCTATGCAATGTTTCATCAGTTATTAGTTATGAAAGCTGTGATATGTAGTGTTTCATCAGTTATTACTCATGCAGGCTGTGATATGTAGTGTTTCATCAGTTATTACTTATGCAGGCAGTGATATGTAGTGTTTCATCACTTATTACTCATCCATATTGTGCTAGTTTGTGTTTCTTTAGTTATTGCTTATGCAGGCTGTGTTATCTACTGTTTCATCAGTAATTACTTATGCAGGCAGTAATATGTAGTGTTACATCACTTATTATTCATGCAGGTTGTGCTATTTACTGTTTTATCAGTTATTGTTTATGCAGGCTGTGCTATGTAGTACTTCATCAGTTATTACTCATGCAAGTTGTGATATGTAGTGTTCCATCATGCACACAATATGTAGTTTTTCATCAGTTATTACTCATGCAGGTTGTGATATGTAGTATTTCATTAGATATTACTCATGCAGGTTGAGATATGTAGTCTTTCATCAGTTATTACTCATGCAGGTTGTGATATGTAGTGTTTCATTAGTTATTACTCATGCACATTGTGATACATAGTGTTTCATCAGCAATTACTCATGCACGATATGTTGTGCAGTGTTTCAACAGTTACTTCTCATGCAGATTGTAATATGTAGTGTTTCATTAGTTATTACTCATGCAGGTTATGATATGTAGTGTTTCATTAAGCACCCTGTGATATGTAGTGTTTCATAAGTTATTAATTTTTCAGGTAGTGATATGTAATGTTTCATCAGTTTTTACTCATTTATGTTGTGATATGTTGTGTTTCATTAGTTATTACTCATGCAGGCTGCACTATGTAGTTTTACATCAGCTTTTGCACATGCATGTTGTGATATTTACTGTTTCATCAGGTATTACTCATGCAGGCTGTGATACGTAGTGTTCGTCATTTATTACTCATGCAGGTTGCGATATGTAGTGTTTCATCAGTTATCACTCATGCAGGCTGTGCTATACAGTGTTTAATCAGCTATTACTTATGCAGGCTGTGATATGTAATTTTTCATCAGTTATTACTTATGCAGGCTGTGATATGTAGTGCTTCATTAGTTATTACTTATGCAGGCTGTGGAACGTAGTGTTTCATTAGTTTTTAATCATGCAGGTTATGCTACACAGTGTTTTATCAATTATAACTTATGCGGGCTGTGTTATGTAGTGTTTCATCAGTTATTTCTCATGCAGGTTGTGATATGCAGTGTTTCATCAGCTATTACTCATGCAGGTTGTGATATGTAGTGTTTCATCAGTTATTACTTATGTAGGCTGTGATATGTAGTGTGTTATTAGTTATTACTCATGCGGGTTGTGATATGTAGTGTTTCATTAGTTTTGACTCATGCAGGCTGTGATATGTAATGTTTCATTGGCTATTACTCATGCAGGTTGTGATATGTAGTGTTTCATCAGTTATTACTCATGCAAGCTGTGATATGTATTGTTTCATCAGTTATTACTCATGCAGGCTGTGCTATGTAGTGTTTCATCAGCTATTACTTATGCAGGCAGTGATATGTAGTGTTTCATCACTTATTACTCATGCAGGTTGTGCTTTTTAGTGTTTCCTCAGTTATTACTCATGCAGGTTGTGATATGTAGTATTTTATTCTTTATTACTCATGCAGGTTGTGATATGTAGAGTTTCACGAGTTATTACTCATGCAGGTTGTGATATGTAGTGTTTCATTAGTCATTACTAAAGTAGGCTGTGATATTTATTGCTTCATCAGGTATTACTTATGCAGGCTTTGATATGTAGTGTGTCATCAGTTATTACACATGCAGACTGTGATATGTAGTGTTTCGTCAGTTATTACTTATGCATCCTGTTATGTACTGCTTCCTCTGCTATTAGTCATGCAACTTGTGATATGTTAGTGTTTCAACAGCAATTACTCATGCAGGTTGTGATATGTAGTGTTTCATCAGTTATTACTCATGCAGGTTGTGATATGTAGTGTTTCATTAGTTATTACTCATGCTGGCTGTGATATGTAGTGTTTCATCGGTTATTACTCATGAATGGTTGTAATATGTAGTTTTTCATCAGCAATTACTCATGCAGGCTGTGATAGTGTATTATCAGTTATTACTCATGCGGGCTATGCTGTGTAGTGTTTCATCAGCTATTACTCATGCAGGTTTTGATATGTAGTGTTTCATTAGTTATTACTCATGCAGGTTGTGATATGTAGTGTTTCATCAGCAATTACTTATGCAGACTGTGATATGTAGTGTTTCATTAGTTATTGTTCATGCATGCTGTGATATGTAGTGTTTCATCAGTTATTACTCATGAATGGTTGTGATATATAGTGTTTCTTCAGTTATTACTCAAGTTAGCTGTGATATGTATTGTTTCATCAGGTATTACTTATGCAGGCTGTGATATGTAGTGTTTCATCATTTATTACTAATGCATCCTGTGCTATGTTCTGCTTCCTCAGCTATTATTCCTGCAGACCGTGACATGTAGTGTTTCATCAATTATTAATCATGCAGGTTGTGATATGTAGTATTTTATCAGTTATTACTCATGCAGGTTGTGATATGTAGTATTTCATTAGTTATTACTCATGCATTTTGTGATATGTAGTCTTTCATCAGTTATTAATCATGCAGGTTGTGATATGTAGTGTTTCATCAGCAATTACTTATGCAGACTGTGATATGTAGTGTTTCATTAGTTATTGTTCATGCATGCTGTGATATGTAGTGTTTCATCAGTTATTACTCATGAATGGTTGTGATATGTAGTGTTTCTTCGGTTATTACTCAAGCAGGCTGTGATATGTATTATTTCATCAGGACTTACTTATACAGGCTGTGATATGTAGTGTTTCATCAGTTATTTCTCATGTAGGCTGTGACATGTAGTGTTTCATCAGTTATTACTTATGCAACTTTACTATATATTGTGTCCTCAGCTATTACTCCTGCAGATTGTGATATGTAGTGCTTCATCACTTATTAATCATGCAGGTTGTGATATGTAGTGTTTCATTACTTATTACCCATGCAGGGTGCGCTATGTAGGGCTTTATTAGCTATTGCTGTTGCAGGTTGTGATATTTAGTGTTTTATTTGTTATTACTTATGCAAGCTGTGGTATATAGTGTTTCATCAGCTATTACTCATGCAGGTTGTGATATTTAATGTTTTATCAGGTATTACTCATGCAGGCTGTGATACATAGTATTCATCGGGTATTACTGATGCAGGTTGTGATATGTAGTGTTTCGCAGGTTGTGCTATGTAGTGTTTCATCAGCTATTACTTATGCAGGCTGTGACATGTAGTGTTTCATCAGTTATTACGTATGCAGGCTGTGATATGTAGTGTTCATCAGTTACTACTTATGGAGGTTGTGATATGTAGTATTTTAGTGTTTATTATTCATGCAGGTTGTGATACTTAGTGTTTCATAAGTTATTACTCATGCAGGTTGTCATATGCAGTGTTTCACCAGCTATTACTCAAGCAGGCTGTTATATGTAGTGTTTCATCAGTTATTACTCATGCAGTCTATGACATGTAATGTTTCATCAGTTATTACTCATGCAGGCTGTGATACGTAGTGCTTCATCAGCTATTACTTATGCAACCTGTGCCATGTTCTGCTTCATCAGCTATTTCTCCTGCAGATTGTGATATGTAGTGTTTCATTAGTTATTAATCATGCAAGCTGTTATATGTAGTGTTTCAAAAATGAAAAAAACGGCACAGGAACAATGTCAGCGCCCACGAACAAAGGTTTAATAAAATGAATGTCCTTTAAAACCAAAGTTGTAATGAAACTACATCCAAAATAAGCCAAAAAACAAGAATCAGCAAATCCAAATGTAAAGCGTTTTTTGTCTGTTAGTATAAACAGACTTCTTCAGATAAATGCACTACGTAAATCAAAGGCAATTTAAATGCTACAAAATAGTCACATGACAGATGTTACCTCTTTGAAAGTCAGAGCAATGCTGATTATTTTTCACCTCTTTAAAGAAACACAATGTGCAAAACTCAATGAAGAACTCTAACAGCCACTAAATTTAAATAAATTAATTACATTAAACATAGTAGTTAAATATATTCCATGCATTACGTTATAATTGTTTTGCACTTTACTAGTTGAAGGCAAAGAATATGTTAAAAATGTATTTATTACTACAAAGCAGAGTGTTTTACCCACATACGTTGACACATACTGTAGCATGCAGAATGCTAGTGTTAAACGTATTACCAGTACTTATATGTACTTATGTGTAAAAAAGCCAACCAACCGAGCTACACTTGTATCACAACTTTAAAGTAAAACTAAGGTTGGTAAAAAGTTTCCCATTCAATTAGTGCTGTCACACTGCGTCCCCCCACATCCAACGGTGTGCCAAACCATGAATCCAAACAAGGGGCACCCTGTACAGTAGTTACCGCTATATAGAAACTACAAAGTGCAAATTACTATGCAACTTATTATTTAAAAAGAAATTTGTGAAGTAATGTAGTACTGAATGTTTATTCTAAACATTCAGTTATAAAACAATAGGTGCAATGACAGAATCTAAGGTAGTAAAATATATATTAATTAAATAGCCTCTCCTGTCAAAATAAGGTTGAACACCTATTGAAACAGGGTCAGCAAGTACTAAACCTAACACCTTGATATTTTAAGGTGCACTTGAAGTTATACTACAATAATTAAGTTAATACGCTACCGACATATTATAAATGCTCAACACACTCGAATATAATGAAGAAAAAAACTTTTTAACTATTGACGTTTGTGACCTGTACACGTCTATCCCCCATGACATAGGTATTGAGTGGGTTGTAGAATTCATCAGTTTAAGAGGAGCAAGTGACTCTGAGCAAAGACTGATTGAACAATTACTGGGAATAGTTTTGGAATATAATTTCTTTGCCTTTAACAACAACATTTACTTACAAAACATTGGGGTAGCTATGGGCTCTCCTTGTGGAGGCAGTTTTGCTAACTTAGTCATGGCTCAGTGGGAACATAAATTTGTACTTGAAAACACAAACTTGAAGAACAGTATTTCCTTTTACACCCAATACCTGGATGATATTTTTATTATAATTTCAGGTGACAGTACTGTAGCAAAAGAACTAGTTGAATATTTCAACAATACAACTGAATTTTTAAAATTTACTAGTGTTTTCAAGAGTTGAGTATTAGTTATCTTGATGTACTCATCAAAAAACGTATTGGGTCAACATTATACAGCTAAAATTTATAGAAAGAGTACATGCTCTAACTCATAGTTTCATAGTTTCATAGTAGTGTACTAGGCTATCTGCCCGGGGGCATTTATAAGCCTAGCCAACAGTGATGTGGCTTACGCCACCCCATACTATATAGTTGCGCCTCTCTAGTAGTGACACATGTGGGACCCCATTATTTAGTAAACTATACCTCTGTCTAGTAGTGACACTGAGGTGACTCCCGGGGTAAACTTGCGATCTCCCATCCATGCATCGAGATTTTTCTTGAACAGTGCCAATGAAGGGCTCTGTCTCACATGAACTGGGATTTTGTTCCAGAGTATGGGTAACCTCTGTGTTATGAATCTATCCCTCCAGCATGTCCTATTCATATTTGTGCAGAGGTTGAAATCTTTAGCTCGTGGTTCTGGTGGATTTGGATTTTGAGATGGAGCATGTCCATCAATTCCTGGTTGGACATGGCCCTATATGTTAGGCACAAATCACCTCTGAGCAGGCGGTATGCTACTGAATAGAGCTGGAGTTTCTTTAATCTAGCTGGATAAGGCACATGTTTGAGACCTATGATCCTCTTGGTGAGGTACTTCTGGGGTCTTTCCAGTTGTTGCATGTGCCGGGTGAGATACATCCCAAATGGAGCATTATATTCAATCATGGGCCTGACAAGGGAGGAATATAGAGGTACAATGACCTCCTTTGATCTGGATGAGAATCCCTTCATGATGAGATGGGCAAGGTAGAATGTCTTTCTGACCACTTTGGCAACATGGTTGTCAAAGGAGAGGTCACTATCGACTTGAGTCCCCAGGTCTCTGATTACTTCTTCCGTATTCAGTGGGTTATTGTCTAAGTGATAATTTGTGGGTACTTTGTTTTTCCCAAAGGGGATGACTATACATTTTTTGGCGTTAAGTTTGAGGCCATGATTCCGGCACCAGTTGTCCGTTTCAGTGAGACCTTTCTGTAGGATGTGTGTGTCAGCAGGTGAATCAACTATGGCACCCAGTTTGCAGTCATCTGCAAACTTTGTCAGCCATAATCCTCCCATATTTGCTTTCACATCTGAGAAGTAAATGCCGAATAAGAGTGGACCCAAGACTGAGCCCTGTGGGACACCACTTGTGACTGGTTTTGAGTCTGACATGGCTCCAGCAATTTTAATCTTATGGGTTCTGTTTTTTAGCCAGTTTGCTACCCATCTTGTGACATATGGATTTACATTTAGGCTGCTGAGCTTGTCAATGATGCCAGAGTGTGGTATCGTGTCAAAGGCCTTAGCCAAGTCCAAGTAGGCAGTGTGGACAGCCTTGCCCTCGTCGATGGCACTAGTGACTGTCTCGAGAAGTCAACCAGGTTTAAGAGGCAGGATCTGCCTTTTACAAAACCGAACTGGGTGGGATCAAGGGTCTGCAGATCCCCAATGTCGCCATTTATGAGTTCCATGATGATTCTTTCCATAGCCTTACAGACCAGGCTGATCAAACTTATGGGGCGGTAGTTACCAGGGTCAGTAGAATTTCCCCGTTTGTGGAGTGGGACCACTGGTGCTGTGCACCAGTGTTCAGGTACATATCCTGTAGTGAGGCTAAGATTGAATAGCGTTCTTAGGGCGGGTTTAGTTCATCTTGAAGTTCACGTAACACGCAACCGGGGATACCATCGGGTCCCATAGATGCTGTGTTTTGCCTTGTTGAGTGCTGATTTCACCTGTATATCTGTGATGACAGGTAGGTTACATTCAGCAGGGATAATTACTTCATCTTTAGGGGTGAGGGAGGGAGAAATTTGCACTGAACCTATCTGCCAGAATATTGGCAATGTCGGTAGGGTCAGTGAATTTTTGTCATTGTGTACTAACTCAGAGCATATCTGAGAATTTCCTCCCAAGGTTCTGACATAATTGAAGAAGGCCTTGTGATTGTCTTTGGTATCCTTGGCAATCTTTTTTCTCAAAGTTTGCTTTAGATGTTTTATGAGAGAACGTAGTTTTTACTTGTGCTGATCAGGGAAGCCTTTCCCTTGTGGGATTTGGCTTTGTCCTGCAGTAGCTTCCTTCTTTGTTGTACAGTTTGTTTATAGCCAGGGTCCACCAAACCGGCGTTTTCCTTGGTGGAGAGGGTCTTGGTTTTAGTTGGGATTGCTTGATCCATGCATTCTTGGAGATGTCCGTAGAAGGCTTTTGTGAAGGATTCAGCATTTTGGGATGTGGTTTCCATTAACCCAGTAGGCTTAAAGGAAATCATTTCTGACTTAAGGAGCGCAAAGTCAGCTTTTGAGAAGTTTTTCACTGTAGTCTTTTGTTCTGGGGTGGGGGTGGGATATGTACATCCAACGTGATCAGTTTATGATCAGATCTTACTAGTGAGGGGTTTATATCTGGTGCAGAGCATTTGGACCCCATGTTTGTGATAATCAGGTCAAGTATATTATCTCTCCTCGTAGGAGAAGTGACCAGTTGCTCCATAGCATTTGAGTTTATGAATTCCAGGAATCTTTGGGCTAGGGTGTTAGGGCTAGAATAGTGGGCCCAGTCTATGTTGGGGTAGTTGAAGTCACCCAATATGATGGTGTTTGGTGTGACATTCATATCCTCCAGTGTTTTCAGGAATGCTTGATGGGATTCCTGGGATTGGGAGGGTGTTCTATAACATGCACCAGTTGTATGGCAGTTTTGCCTATGGTGAGTAAAACTTGTATGGTTTCTGATGCTTCATGGGTAGCCACCAATCGAGAGGTGTAGGTGTCCTTTATGAAAATGGACACTCTCCTTTGTGGTTCGCCTGGAACTTGAGGCCTAAGCATGATATGAGGTATAGCCTGGTAGCTGGAGTGCTCTCAGGAGCCTTGAACCAGGTTTCAGTTACTGCACAGACATCGATGTTCTCCATACTGAGAAGTGCTTGAGTGCCTGCATCTTGAGATTTAGACTTCTGGCGTTGAGCAGCATTACCCTTAATTTTTTCCATTTTGTTTTTATGGAGGTTGATTTGTCCTTTGAGCATTGCCTAAAAAGGCACTATGGGGTGGCAAGAGCCTTGGCCAGTATCCGGAAGCCCAGTGGTGACAGGTGCAAGCCATCCCTTGAACAACGTGGCTTGTCCAGCATGTCATCCCAGGCTGACAGACATTGGATCCCCTAGAATGACACCAGTGATTAAGCCAATTGTTAAAACTGATCATTTTGTCTTTGTACTGAGGCATCATTCTTGGTGAAGGCAGGATGCTGCTCAGGGTCAGGGTCATACCAGTCTGGGCTACATAATCGGAGAGCTCCTCAATGTCTCTTTTCATGTAGTCCAGGGAGGTGTCTCAGGTCATTCACACCCGCATGGACAATGACTGAATCATACTTGTACTTGCTTTGGAGTGACCTGAGTGCGTGTGTAATGTGGCGGATCCTAGCTCCCGATAGGCAGCTCACCGTTACCCTCTCCTTATTCAGCCTGGTAAGTGGAACGTCGGTGTGTCTGACTATAGAGTCACCTATTACTAATGTTTCTGGCATAGTGTTTTGCCTTAGGGGCTGTGATTGTGTGACACACCTGTTGCTTGAGGTATGTGTTGTAGGTGTTGCGTTTTGTGGGGGTGTATTTCTAGGTGTCTGCTTTGGAGGCCTCTGTTGTTTTGGTAAGTTTTTTATAAGAGCCTCCGAGTATGTCTTTGTGTTCTTATATGTTTGGTTTGTAGTAGTGGTGGTTTTATGTGTGACTGGTTTTGCTTTGGGTGTGGGTACCATCTCCTCCTGTCTGGTCTTGCCAGTCCTGAGTTGAGAGAGTTCAGCCTCCAGTCTGGCTATATAGTTGCATCTCTCACAAGTATATGTGTTAGTAGGAAGGAGGAGAGGGTTGTCTGTGTACATGAGACAATTGTAACATTGTCTTAAGATTCCCAGATTAACCAGCTGAACAAGAGAGGATGCTAGTGGTCTACCAATCGACATACTAGAATATTATAAGGAGTGTGGTGCTTTTAAGGGAAGTGGGTATTCACAGGGGGTAGTGGATGCTTGTAGTGCTTACTTTAGGGTAAGAGTGCTTGTTTTATTATGAGTGCTTGCTAAGGATAGAAGTTCCGAAAACAAGTGCTAATATATACAGATAAATAGACTGAGTAGAGCTTCTAAGGGAAAAATTGAAGAGCAGACTTGGCGGAGCCAGAAATAGTTTAAACCTGTATAACCGCTGCTGCGCTTAGGCGCCCAAAGCAAAACGCCCTGAGGCGGATTTTTATACAGGGAACTTGAAAAGAGCTAGAAATGGTCCAAGGCAACCAATGATTTACAGCTCAAGTGCTGAGGTCACTTCCCCCAGGGACAGATAGGCTGCTCAAGGCTCCCCACTCCCACTGGTGAGCTCAGAAACTTCCTTCTATCCAAGTAAGGCAATGGCCAACACAGGAACTACACACAGCCCAGAAAAAAGCAAAGCCTGTATACTGGTCTTAACTAGTCGAGCAAAGGCGGGAAAACAAGGAGTATTTTTTTGTTTTTTGTTTTTATAGGAAAGCACACAGAAATGCAGTTAAGCAAACAGTAAAATCGATTTACACAGGCTAGCACACTTTAGTGGGCAGCCTCAGCAGTTAAATTAGCAAAAACAGTATTATTCGACCAGAGTCGACCAAAATGCTACTTTTAAGTGCAGATACTTTAGAAATCAGCAGATAGACACAAAACAGTTATATCTAGTTAAATGAAAGCCAGAGAGGACAATGCAGATAAAAAGCCAAAAATACTTAAATCTGGAAAGTGGTCGCTTCTTTCAGTTCTCTGTTGCCAGGACCCCTCTGCAGGACCACGTGGAGCTCTGCTTGGGTATATAGCCAAAAAAAACGCCCTGAGGCGGATTTTTATACAGGGAACTTGAAAAGAGCTAGAAATGGTCCAAGGCAACCAATGATTTACAGCTCAAGTGCTGAGGTCACTTCCCCCAGGGACAGATAGGCTGCTCAAGGCTCCCCACTCCCACTGGTGAGCTCAGAAACTTCCTTCTATCCAAGTAAGGCAATGGCCAACACAGGAACTACACACAGCCCAGAATACAGCAAAGCCTGTATACTGGTCTTAACTAGTCGAGCAAAGGCGGGAAAACAAGGAGTATTTTTTTTTTGTTTTTTGTTTTTTTAGGAAAGCACACAGAAATGCAGTTAAGCAAACAGTAAAATCGATTTACACAGGCTAGCACACTTTAGTGGGCAGCCTCAGCAGTTAAATTAGCAAAAAAACAGTATTATTCGACCAGAGTCGACCAAAATGCTACTTTTAAGTGCAGATACTTTAGAAATCAGCAGATAGACACAAAAACAGTTATATCTAGTTAAATGAAAGCCAGAGAGGACAATGCAGATAAAAAAGCCAAAAAATACTTAAATCTGGAAAGTGGTCGCTTCTTTCAGTTCTCTGTTGCCAGGACCCCTCTGCAGGACCACGTGGAGCTCTGCTTGGGTATATAGCCAAAAACGCCCTGAGGCGGATTTTTATACAGGGAACTTGAAAAGAGCTAGAAATGGTCCAAGGCAACCAATGATTTACAGCTCAAGTGCTGAGGTCACTTCCCCAGGGACAGATAGGCTGCTCAAGGCCCCCCACTCCCACTGGTGAGCTTAGAAACTTCCTTCTATCCAAGTAAGGCAATGGCCAACACAGGAACTACACACAGCCCAGAATACAGCAAAGCCTGTATACTGGTCTTAACTAGTCGAGCAAAGGCGGGAAAACAAGGAGTATTTTTTTTGTTTTTTGTTTTTTTAGGAAAGGACACAGAAATGCAGTTAAGCAAACAGTAAAATCGATTTACACAGGCTAGCACACTTTAGTGAGCACCCTCAGCAACTAATATAGCAAAACAACAGTATTATTCGACCACAGTCGACCAAACTGCTACTTTTAAGTGGAGATACTTTAGAAATCAGCAGATAGACACAAAAACAGTTATATCTAGTTAAATGAAAGCCAGAGAGGACAGTGCAGATAAAAAAGCCCAAAAATTCTTAAATCTGGAAAGTGGTCGCTTCTTTCAGTTCTCTGTTGGCAGGACGCCTCTGTAGGACGAGGTGGCGCTCTGCTTGGGTACATAGCCAAAAAAACAGCCTGAGGCGGATTTTTATACAGGGAACTTGAAAAGAGCTAGAAATGGTCCAAGGCAACCAATGATTTACAGCTCAAGTGCTGAGGTCACTTCCCCAGGGACAGATAGGCTGCTCAAGGCTCCCCACTCCCACTGGTGAGCTCAGAAACTTCCTTCTATCCAAGTAAGGCAATGGCCAACACAGGAACTACACACAGCCCAGAATACAGCAAAGCCTGTATACTGGTCTTAACTAGTCGAGCAAAGGCGGGAAAACAAGGAGTATTTTTTGTTTTGTTTTTGTTTTTTTTAGGAAAGCACACAGAAATGCAGTTAAGCAAACAGTAAAATCGATTTACACAGGCTAGCACACTTTAGTGGGCAGCCTCAGCAGTTAAATTAGCAAAAAAACAGTATTATTCGACCAGAGTCGACCAAAATGCTACTTTTAAGTGCAGATACTTTAGAAATCAGCAGATAGACACAAAAACAGTTATATCTAGTTAAATGAAAGCCAGAGAGGACAATGCAGATAAAAAAAGCCAAAAAATACTTAAATCTGGAAAGTGGTCACTTCTTTCAGTTCTCTGTTGCCAGGACCCCTCTGCAGGACCACGTGGAGCTCTGCTTGGGTATATTGCATTTCAATAGCTCTCATCCCTTACATCAAAAAAAGTCTGTTATTAAGGGACAAGTTGTACGGGCTCCAAGAATGACCACTATGCAAAATTAATTTCTAATGGAATGTGAAAATTTGTATGACATGTTCACACATAGGGGTTACCCCACTGAATTAATTAACAACATAATAATGGAAGTCCAAGTCAAAAGAGAAAAAGGAATATGCAAACCAATCTTGAATAAGGACACTTCACTAGTACCAGGGGAATTAGATTTAGACTTTGACTCAATTGACGTTGAACAGACTAATCATACAAACACTCCCAACTATAACACACCTGAAAGTACATGTTCAACACAAACAACCAATGGAAACATTAGGTTTGTTTTCACTTTTAATTTGAGAGCAAGAGAAGTTGTTTACATTCTGAAATGAAATTGGCATTTGCTCACAACTTATAGAGACATCATCCGAAAGTTAGGACCATCGCCGGTTGTTACTTATAGGCGTGGTAAAAACATAAAAAATATTATAGAAGGTCGACACAACAACACATGCAGAACTGCAGGTATGTCCCATTGTGAGATGTGTAACTATTGTAAATACATAGACATAGGCAGTAAGTTTGTCATCAGAGACAGAAACCATGTTTTGAGAAATAAATTTAACTGCAACTCTAAAGGCGTAGTCTATCTGGCTTTATGTCAACTATGCCCAGGCTTCTATATCAGAAAAACCTATGGGAGACTTCGTGACAGGATCTATGACCATACATATGCAATTAGTTGACATAAACAAGAAAATGCCTAACCATTCATTCAATTTTAAAGTTATTGAACAAATACAAGACCAGGATAATCTAATTCACACTATGCTCAGAGGTGGTTCTAGTTCATTAATTTAAAAAAAGATAGAACGTCTAAGGCAGTTATGTTTGGATGCATGTCGACCACCAGGTTTGAATGAAGTTTACTCGCTTACTTGTATACTTAAGCTTAAAAATTGGTTACGTTAGGCGAGTACTTCTAGTGTTTACAATTCAATGTACCTGGTCTCCTAATGTGTACAGTTTATATTTGACTAGAGAGTAGATAGGTGGTCTTTTAGTTGTGTTTTAGTACACCTCACAAAATTGACACACTTTTTTAATTTAATGTTTTATTGCTTCTTTTAACAACACCTTTTGTTATGAACTGACTTTGATACAGTGAGCATTTATAATATGTCGGTAGCGTATTAACTTAATTATTGTAGTATAACTTCAAGTGCACCTTAAAATTTCAAGGTGTTAGGTTTAGTACTTGCTGACCCTGTTTCAATAGGTGTTCAACCTTATTTTGACAGGAGAGGCTATTTAATTAATATATATTTTACTACCTTAGATTCTGTCATTGCACCTATTGTTTTATAACTGAATGTTTAGAATAAACATTCAGTACTACATTACTTCACAAATTTCTTTTTAAATAATAAGTTGCATAGTAATTTGCACTTTGTGGTTTCTATATAGCGGTCACTACTGTACAGGGCGCCCCTCGTTTGGATTCATGGTTTGGCACACCGTTGATGTGGGGGGACACAGTGTGACAGCACTAATTGAATGGGAACCTTTTTACCAACCTTAGTTTTACTTTAAAGTTGTGATACAAGTGTAGCTAGGTTGGTTGGCTTTTTTACACATAAGTACATATAAGTACTGGTAATACGTTTAACACTAGCATTCTGCACCCTACAGTATGTGTCAACGTATGTGGTTAAAACACTCTGCTTTGTAGTAATAAATACATTTTTAACATATTCTTTGCCTTCAACTAGTAGAGTGCAAAACAATTATAATGTAATGCACGGAATATATTTAACTACTATGTTTAATGTAATTAATTTATTTAAATTTAGTGGCTGTTAGAGTTCTTCATTGATTTTTGCACATCGTGTTTCTTTGAAGAGGTGAAAAATAATCAGCATTGCTCTGACTTTCAAAGAGGTAACATCTGTCATGTGACTATTTTGTAGCATTTAAATTGCCTTTGATTTACATAGTGCATTTATCTGAAGAAGTCTGTTTATACTAACAGACGAAAAGCGCTTTACATTTGGATATGCTGATTATTGTTCTTTGGCTTATTTTGGGTGTAGTTTCATTACAACTTTGGTTTTAAAGTACATTCATTTTATTAAACCTTTGTTCGTGGACACTGACGTTGTTCCTGTGCCGTTTTTTCATTTTTTACATCAGTTTTTCATTTTTGGTGGTTGAATATGTAGTGTTTCATCAGTTATTACTCTTGCAGGCTGTGCTATATAGTGTTTCATCAGCTATTACTTATGCAGGCTGTGATACGTAGTGTTTCACCAGTTATTACTTACGCAGGCGGTGATATGTAGTGTTTCATCAGTTATTAGTTATGCAGGCAGTGGGATGTAGTGTTTCATCAGCTATTACTTACACAAGTTGTGATATGTAGTGTTTCATCAGCGATTACTCATGCAGGTTGTGATGTTTAGTGCTTCATTGGTTATTACTCATGCAAGATGTGATATATAGTGTTTCATTAGTTATTACTCATGCAGGCTGTGATATGTAGTGTTTTATCACTTATTTCTCATGCAGGTTGTGATATGTATTGTTTCATTGGTTATTACTCATGCAGGCTGTGATATGTAGTGTTTCATCAGCTTCTAATTATACAGGTTGTGATATTTAACGGTTCACTGGTTTTTACTCATGCAGGCGGGTATGAAGTGTTTCTTCAGTTATTACTCATGTAGGCTGTGGTATGTAATGTTTCATCAGTTATTACTTATGGAGGTTGCGATATTTAATGTTTCATCGGTTATTACTAATGCAAGCTGTGATATGTAGTGTTTCATCAGCAATTACTCGTGCAGGTTGTGATATGAGTGTTTCATCAGTTATTACTCATGCAAGCTGTGCTATGTAATGTTTCATCAGCTATTACTCATGAAGGTTGTGATATGTAGTGTTACATCATTTATCATTCATGCAGGTTGTGCTATTTAGTGTTTCATCAGTTATCACTTATGCAGGCTGTGCTATGTAGTATTTCATCAGTTATTACTCATGCAGGTTGTAATATGTAGTGTTTCATCCTGCAGGCTGTGATATGTAGTGTTTCATCAGTTATTACTCGTGCAGGTTGTGATATGAAGTGTTTCATTAGTTATTACTTATGCAGGTTTTGATATGTAGCCTTTCATTAGTTATTACTCATGCAGGCTGTAATATGTAGTGTTTCATCAGTTATTACTTATGCAGGCAGTGATATGTACTGTTACATCACTTATTATTCATGCAGGTTGTGCTATTTAGTGTTTCATCAGTTATTGCTTATGCAGGCTATGCTATGTAATATTTCATCAGTTATTACTCATGCAGAATGTGATATGTAGTGTTTGATTAGTTATTACTCATGCACCTTGTGATGTGTAGTGTTTCATTAGTTATTATTCATGCAGGCTGTGCTATGTAGTGTTTCATTAGTTATTACTTATGCAGGCTGTGATATGTAGTGTGCCATCAGTTATTATTCATGCAGGCTCTGCTATGTAGTGTTTCATCAGGTTTTACTCATGCAGGCTGTGATACATAGTGTTTATCAGTTATTACTCATGCAGATTGTGATATGTAGTGTTCCATCAGTTATTATTCATGCAGGCTGTGCTATGTAGTGTTTCATCAGCTATTACTTATGCAGGCTGTGATATGTAGTGTTTCTTCAGATATTAGTTATGTAGGCAGTGTTATGAGTGTTTTATCAGTTATTACTTATGCAGACTGTGGGATGTAGTGTTTCATCAGTTATTACTCATGAAGGTTATGCTATGTAGTGTTTCATCAATTATTACTTATATATGCTGTTCTATGTAGTGTTTCATCAGTTATTACTCATACAAGCTGAGCTATTTAGTGTTTCACCAACTATTACTCATGCAGGCTGTGATATGTAGTGTTTCATCAATTATTACTCATACAAGCTGAGCTATGTAGTGTTTCATCAGCTATTAGTCATGCAAGTTGTGATGTGTAGTGTTTCATCTGTTATTTCTCATGCAGGTATCTGATATGTTGTGTTTCATCAGCTATTAATCATGCAACTAGTGATATGTAGTGTTTCATCAGTTATTACTAATGCAGGCTCTGATATGTAGTGTTTCATCAGTTATTACTCATGTAGATTGTGATATGTAGTGTTTCATCAGTTATTACTCATGCAGGCTGTGCTATGCAATGTTTAGTCAGTTATTAGTTATGAAAGTTGTGATATGAAGTATTTCATCAGTTATTACTCATGCAGGCTCTGATATATAGTGCTTCATCGGTTATCACTTATGCAGATTGTGATAAGTAGTATTTCATCATTTATTACTCATGCAGGTTGTGATATGTAGTGTTTCATTAGTTATTACTCATGCAGGCTGTGCTATGTAATGTTTCATCGGTTATTACTTATGAAGGTTGTGATATCTAGTGTTTCGTCAGTTATTTCTTATCCAGGCTTTGATATGTACTGTTTCATCTGTTATTACTCATGCAGGCTGTAATATGTAGTGTTTCATCAGTTATTATTCATGCAGGATGTGCTATACACTGTTTTATCAGCTATTGCTCATGCAGGATGTGGTATGTAGTGTTTCATTGGTTATTTTTCATGCTGGCTATGATATGTAGTGTTTCAACAGCTATTACTCATGCAGTTTGTGATATGTAATGTTTCAACAGGTATTACTCATTCAGACTGTGCTATGTAGTGCTTCATCAGCCATAACTTACGCAGGCTGTGATACGTAGTGTTTTATCAGTTATTACTTATTCAGGCAGTGATATGTAGTGTTTCATCAGTTATTACTTATGCAGGCTGTGGGATGTAGTGTTTCATAAGTTATTACTCATGAACATTATGCTATGTAGTGTTTCATCAATTATTACTTATATTTGCTGTCCTATGTAGTGTTTCATCAGTTATTTCTCATGCAGGCTGTGATATGTAGTGTTTCATCAGTTATTACTCATACAAGTTGAGATATGTAGTGTTTCACCAACTACTACTCATGCAGGCTGTGATATGTATTGTTTTCATCAGTTATCACTCATGCAGGCTCTGATATGTAATGTTTCATCAGCTATTAGTCATGCAAGTTCTGACATGGAGTGTTTCATCAATTATTACTTATGCAGGCTGTGCTATTTAGTGTTTCATCACTTATTACTCATGCATGTTGTGATATGTAGTATTTCATCATGCAGGCTGTGATATGTAGTGTTTTATAAGTTATTACTCATGCAGGCTGAGATATGTTGTGTTTCATCAGCTATTACTCATGCAGGTTGTGATATGTAGTGTTCGTCAGTTATTATTCATGCAAGCTGTGATATTCAGAGTTTTATTGGTTATTACTCATGCAAGCTGTGATATGTAATGTTTCTGCAGCTATTAATCATGCAGGTTTTGATACATAGTGTTTCATCAGTTATTATCCATGCAGGCTGTCCTATGTAGTGTTTCATCAGTTATTACTTATGCAGGCTGTGAGATGTAGTGTTTCCTCAGTTATTACTCATGAAGGTTACGCTATGTAGTGTTTCATCAATTATTACTTATATATGCTGTTCTATGTAGTGTTTCATCAGTTATTACTCATACAAGCTGAGATATGTAGTTTTTCACCAACTATTACTCATGCAGGCTATGATATGTAGTGTTTCATCAATTATTACTCATGCAGGCTGTGATATGTACTGTTTTCATCAGTTATCCCTCATGCAGGCTCTGAGATGTAGTGTTTCATCAGCTATTAGTCATGCAAGTTGTGACTTGTAGTGTTTCATCTGTTATTTCTCATGCAGGTATCTGATATGTTGTGTTTCATCAGCTATTAATCATGCAACTATTGATATGTAGTGTTTCATCAGTTATTACTAATGCAGGCTCTGATATGTAATGTTTCATCAGTTATTACTCATGCAGATTGTGATATGTAGCATTTCATCAGTTATTACTCATCCAGGCTGTGCTATGTAATGTTAAGTCAGTTATTAGATATGAAAGTTGTGATATGTAGTGTTTCATCAATTATTACTCATGCAGGCTCTGATATATAGTGCTTCATCAGTTATCACTTATGCAGATTGTGATAAGTAGTATTTCATTATTTATTACTCATGCAGGTTGTGATATGTAGTGTTTCATCAGTTATTACTCATGCAGGCTGTACTATGTAATGTTTCATCAGTTATTACTTATGAAGTTTGTGATATCTAGTGTTTCATCAGTTATTTCTTATCCAGGCTTTGATATGTACTGTTTCATCAGTTATTACTCATGCAGGCTGTGATATGTAGTGTTTCATCAATTATTATTCATGCAGGGTGTGCTATACACTGTTTCAACAGCTATTGCTTATGCAGGATGTGGTATGTACTGTTTCATTGGTTATTTCTCATGCAGGTTGTGATATGTAGTGTTTCAACAGCTATTACTTATGCAGGTTGTGATATGTAATGTTTCAACAGGTATTACTCATTCAGTCTGTGCTATGTTGTGTTTCATCAGCCATAACTTACGCAGGCTGTGATATGTAGTGTTTTATCAGTTATTACTTATTCAGGCAGGGATATCTAGTGTTTCATCAGTTATTACTTATGCAGGCTGTGGGATGTAGTGTTTCATAAGTTATTACTCATGAACGTTATGCTATGTAGTGTTTCCTCAATTATTACTTATATTTGCTGTCCTATGTAGTGTTTCATCAGTTATTTCTCATGCAGGCTGTGATATGTAGTGTTTCATCAGTTATTACTCATACAAGCTGAGATATGTAGTGTTTCACCAACTACTACTCATGCAGGCTGTGATATGTACTGTTTTCATGAGTTATCACTCATGCAGGCTCTGATATGTTGTGTTTCATCAGCTATTAGTCATGCAACTAGTGATATGTAGTGTTTCATTAGTTATTACTAATGCAGGCTCTGATATGTAGTGTTTCATCAGTTATTACTCATGCAGATTTTGATATGTAGTGTTTCATCAGTTATTACTCATGCAGGCTGTGCTATGCAATGTTTCGTCAGTTATTAGTTATGAAAGTTGTGATATGTAGCGTTTCATCAGTTATTACTCATGCAGGCTCTGATATATAGTGTTTCATCAGTTATCTCTTATGCAGATTGTGATAAGTAGTATTTCATCATTCATTACTCATGCAGGTTTTGATATATACTGTTTCATCAGTTATTACTCATGCAGGCTGTGATATGTAGTGTTTCATCAGTTATTACTCATGCAGGCTGAGATATGTTGTGTTTTATCAACTATTACTCATACAAGTTGTGATATGTAGTGTTGGTCAGTTATTATTCATGCAGGCTGTGATATTCAGAGTTTTATCAGTTATTACTCATACAAGCTGTGATATGTAGTGTTTCTGCAGCTATTAATCATGCAGGTTTTGATACATAGTGTTTCATCAGTTATTATTCATGCAGGCTGTGGTATGTAGTATTTCATCAGCTATTACTTATGCAGGCTGTGATATGTAGTGTTTCTTCAGATATTAGTTATGTAGGCAGTGATAAGAGTGTTTCATCAGTTATTACTTATGCAGGCTGTGAGATGTAGAGTTTCATCATTTATTACTCATGAAGGTTATGCTATGTAGTGTTTCATCAATTATTACTTATATATGCTGTTCTATGTAGTGTTTCATCAGTTATTACTCATACAAGCTGAGATATGTAGTGTTTCACCAACTATTACTCATGAAGGCTGTGATATGTAGTGTTTCTTCAATTATTACTCATGCAGGCTGTGATATGTACTGTTTTCATCAGTTATCCCTCATGCAGGCTCTGACATGTAGTGTTTCATCAGCTATTAGTCATGCAAGTTGTGACTTGTAGTGTTTCATCTGTTATTTCTCATGCAGGTATCTGATATGCTGTGTTTCATCAGCTATTAATCATGCAACTAGTGATATGTAGTGTTTCATCAGTTATTACTAATGCAGGCTCTGATATGTAGTGTTTCATCAGTTATTACTCATGCAGATTGTGATATGTAGTGTTTCATCAGTTATTATTCATGCAGGCTGTGCTATGCAATGTTTTGTCAGTTATTAGTTATGAAAGTTGTGATATGTAGTCTTTCATCAGTTATTACTCATGCAGGCTCTGATATATAGCGTTTCATTAGTTATCACTTATGCAGATTGTGATAAGTAGTATTTCATCATTCATTACTCATGCAGGTTTTGATATGTAGTGTTTCATCAGTTATTACTCACGCAGGCTGTGCTTTGTAATGTTTCATCAGTTATTACTAATGAAGGTTGTGATATGTAGTGTTTCATCAGTTATTTCTTATTGAGGCTTTGATATATACTGTTTCATCAGTTATTACTCATGCAGGCTGTGATATGTAGTGTTTCATCAGTTATTATTCATTCAAGGTGTGCTATACACTGTTTCATCTGCTATTGCTCATGCAGGATGTGGTATGTAGTGTTTTATCAGTTATTACTCATGTAGGCTGTGATATGTAATGTTTCACTAGTTATTACTCATGCAGGTTGTGATATGTAGTGTTTCATTGGTTATTACTCATGCACGCTGTGATATGTAGTGTTCATCAGTTATTATTCATGCAGGCTGTGATATTCAGAGTTTTATCGGTTATTACTCATGCAAGCTGTGATATGTAGTGTTTCTGCAGCTATTATTCATGCAGGTTGTGATATGTAGTGTTTCATCAGTTATTACTCTTGCAGGCTGTGATATGTAGTGTTTAATCAGTTTTTACTCATGCAGTTTGTGATATGTCGTGTTGTATCAGATATTACTAATTCAGTCTGTGCTATGTAGTGTTTCATCAGCCATAACTTATGCAGGCTGTGATATGTAATGTTTTATCAGTTATTACTTATTCAGACTGTGATATGTAGTGTTTCATCTGTTATTACTTATGCAGGCTGTGGTATGTAGTGTTTCATCAGTTATTACTCATGCAGGATGTGCTATGTAGTGTTTCATCAATTATTACTTATGCAGGCTGTGCTATTTAGTGTTTCATCACTTATTACTCATGCAGGTTGTGATATGTAGTATTTCATCATGCAGGCTGTGATATGTAGTGTTTCATCAGTTATTACTCATGCAGGCTAAGATATGTTGTGTTTCATCAGCTATTACTCATGCAGGTTGTGATATGTAGTGTTCGTCAGTTATTATTCATGCATGCTGTGATATTCAGAGTTTTATCAGTTATTACTCATGCAAGCTGTGATATGTAGTGTTTCTGCAGCTATTAATCATGCAGGTTGTGATACATAGTGTTTTGTCAGTTATTATTCATCTAGGCTGTGCTATGTAGTGTTTCATCAGCTATTACTTATGCAGGCTGTGATATGTAGTGTTTCTTCAGACATTAGTTATATAGGCAGTAATAAGAGTGTTTCATCAGTTATTACTTATGCAGGCTGTGGGATGTAGTGTTTCATCAGTTATTACTCATGAAGGTTATGCTATGTAGTGTTTCATCAATTATTACTTATATATGCTGTTCTATGTAGTGTTTCATCAGTTATTACTCATACAAGCTGAGATATGTAGTGTTTCACCAACTATTACTCATGAAGGCTGTGATATGTAGTGTTTCATCAATTATTACTCATGCAGGCTGTGATATGTACGTTTTTTATCAGTTATCCCTCATGCAGGCTCTAACATGTAGTGTTTCATCAGCTATTAGTCATGCAAGTTGTGACTTGTAGTGTTTCATCTGTTATTTCTCATGCAGGTATTTGATATGTTGTGTTACATCAGCTATTAATCATGCAACTAGTGATATGTAGTGTTTCATCAGTTATTACTAATGCAGGCTCTGATATGTAGTGTTTCATCAGTTATTACTTATGCAGACTGTGATATGTAGCATTTCATCAGTTATTACTCATGCAGGCTGTGCTATAGAATGTTTAGTCAGTTATTAGTTATAAAAGTTGTGATATGTAGTGTTTCATCAGTTATTACTCATGCAGGCTCTGATATATAGTGCTTCATCAGTTATCACTTATGCAGATTGTGATAAGTAGTATTTCATCATTTATTACTCATGCAGGTTGTGATATGTAGTATTTCATCAGTTATTACTCATGCAGGCTGTGTAATGTTTCATCAGTTATTACTTATGAAGGTTGTGATATCTAGTGTTCCATCAGTTATTTCTTATCCAGGCTTTGATATGTACTGTTTCATCAGTTATTACTCATGCAGGCTGTGATATTTAGTGTTTCATCAGTTATTATTCATGCAGGGTGTGCTATACACTGTTTCTTCAGCTATTGCTCATGCAGGATGTGGTATGTAGTGTTTCATTGGTTATTTCTCATGCAGGCTGTGATATGTAGTGTTTCAACAGCTATTACTCATGCAGTTTGTGATATGTAATGTTTCAACAGGTATTGCTCATTCAGTCTGTGCTATGCAGTGTTTCATCAGCCATAACTTACGCAGGCTGTGATACGTAGTGATTTATCAGTTATTACTTATTCAGGCAGTGATATCTAATGTTTCATCAGTTATTACTTATGCAGGCTGTGGGATGTAGTGTTTCATCAGTTATTACTCATACAAGTTGAGATATTTAGTGTTTCACCAACTACTACTCATGCAGGCTGTGATATGTGCTGTTTTCATCAGTTATCACTCATGCAGGCTCTGATATGTAGTGTTTCATCAGCTATTAGTCATGCAAGTTGTGACGTAATGTTTCATCAGTTATTTCTCATGCAGGCTCTGATATGTAGTGTTTCATCAGTTATTACTCATGTAAATTTTGATATGTAGTGCTTCATCAGTTATTATTCATGCAGGCTGTGCTATAATGTTTCGTCAGTTATTAGTTATGAAAGTTGTGATATGTAGTGTTTCATCAGTTATTACTCATGCAGGCTCTGATATATAGTGTTTCATCAGTTATCTCTTATGCAGATTGTGATAAGTAGTATTTCATCATTCATTACTTATGCAGGTTTTGATATGTAGTATTTCATTGGTTCATAGGTTCATAGGTTGGTACTAGGCTATCAGCCCTAGGGCCTATACAAGCCTAGCCATAACAATTCCCTGGCTATTTCTTCCTACATTATTTACTTTCCTGGACCCCTGTCTAGCAGGGTGACTGACGTGATCCCTGGGGTGAATTTCCTTTCTCCCATCCAATCGTCAAGGTTCCTCTTGAAGAGGTCCAAAGAGGCACTCTGCTTGACATGTATGGGCAATCTATTCCAGAGTCTGTGGAGTCTCTGGGTCAGGAACCTATCCCTCCAGCATGTTTTGTTTATTGTGATGGCAAGGTTTAGATCCCTGGAGCGTGTAGCTCTGAGGGATTGGGATTTCTTTAAGTGTAGCATGTCCAACAGCTCTGGGTTTGACATGGCTTTGTATGTTAAGCAGAGATCGCCTCTGAGTAGATGATATGCGACAGAGTATAGCTGGAGTTTTTTAAGGTGGTCAGCGTAGGGCATCTGCTTTAGGCCTGTGATTCTTTTAGTGAGGTATTTCTGAGGCCTTTCCAGTTGTTGCAGATGTCTTGAGAGGTACATACCAAATGGGGTGTTGTATTCTATAATGGGTCTAATGAGGGATGAGTACAGTGGGACAATGACCTCCTTTTTTCTAACAGTGTTTCATCTGCTATTTCTCATGCAGGATGTGGTATGTAGTGTTTTTCAGTTATTACTCACGCAGGCTGTGCTATGTAATGTTTCATCAGTTATTACTTATGAAGGTTGTGATATGTAGTGTTTCATCAGTTATTTCTTATCCAGGCTTTCATATATACTTTTTCATCAGTTATTACTCATTCAGGCTGTGATATGTAGTGTTTCATCAGTTATTATTCATGCAGGGTGTGCTATACAGTGTTTCATCTGCTATTTCTCATGCAGGATGTGGTATGTAGTGTTTTATCAGTTGTTACTCATGTAGGCTGTGATATGCAGTGCTTCACCAGTTATTACTGATGCAGGTTGTGATATGTAGTGTTTCATTGGTTATTACTCATGCAGGCTGTGATATGTAGTGTTCATCAGTTATTATTCATGCAGGCTGTGATATTCAGAGTTTTATCGTTTATTACTCATGCAAGCTGTGATATGTAGTGTTTCTGCAGCTATTAATCATGCAGGTTGTGATACGTAGTGTTTAATCAGTTATTACTTATGCAGGCTGTGATATGTAGTGTCTAATCAGTTTTTACTCATGCAGTTTGTGATATGTAGTGTTTCATCAGGTATTACTCATTCAGTCTGTGCTATGTAGTGTTACATCAGCCATAACTTATGCAGGCTGTGATATGTAATGTTTTATCAGTTATTACTTATTCAGGCTGTGATATGTAGTGTTTCATCAGTTATTACTTATGCAAAATGTGGTATGTAGTGTTTCTTCAGTTATTACTCATGCAGGATGTGCTATGTAGTTTTTCATCAATTATTACTTATGCAGGCTGTGCTATTTAGTGTTTCATCCCTTATTACTCATGCAGGTTGTGATATGTAGTATTTCATCATGCAGGCTGTGATATGTAGTGTTTCATCAGTTATTACTCATGCAGGCTGTGATATGTAGTGTTCATCAGTTATTATTCATGCAGGCTGTAATATTCAGAGTTTTATCGGTTATTACTCATGCAAGCTGTGATATGTAGTGTTTCTGCAGCTATTAATCATGCAGGGTATGATACATAGTGTTTCATCAGTTATTACTCATGCAGGCTGTGATATGTAGGGTTTAATCAGTTTTTACTCATGCAGTTTGTGATATGTAGTATTTCATCAGGTATTACTCATTCAGTCTGTGCTATGGAGTGTTTTATCAGCCATAACTTATGCAGGCTGTGATAGGTAATGTTTTATCAGTTATTACTTATTCAGGCTGTGATATGTAGTGTTTCATCAGTTATTAGTTATGTAGGCTGTGGTATGTAGTGTTTCATCAATTATTACTCATGCAGGATGTGCTATGTAGTGTTTCATCAATTATTACTTATGCTGGTTGTGATATGTAGTATTTCATCATGCAGGCTGTGATATGTAGTGTTTCATCAGTTATTACTCATGCAGGCTGAGATATGTTTTGTTTCATCAGCTATTACTCATGCAGGTTGTGATATGTAGTGTTTTCTCATTTATTACTCATTCAGGTTGTGATATGCAGTGTTCCATTAGTTATTACTCATGCAGGTTGTGATATGTAATGTTTCATCAGTTATTACTCATGAATGGTTGTAATGTGTAGTGTTTCATCAGGTATTACTTATGCAGGCTGTGATACATAGTGTTTCATTAGTTATTACTCATGTATTTTGTGATATGTAGTCTTTCATCAGTTATTAACCATGCAGGTTGTGATATGTTGTGTCTCATTAGTTATTACAAATGCAGCTTGTGATATGTAGTGTTTCATCAGCAATTTCTCATGCAGGCTGTGATATGCAGTGTTTCTTCAATTATTACTCATGCAGGTCATGATATGTATTGTTTCAGTAGTTGTTACTCATGCAGGCTGTGCTATGTAGTGTTTCATCAGCTGTTACTTATGCAGTCTGTGATATATAGTGTTTATCAGTTATTACTTATGCAGGCTGTGATATGTAGTGTTTCATCATTTATTACTTATGCAGGCAGTGATATGTAGTGTTTCATCACTTATTACTCATCCAATTTGTGCTAGTTGGTGTTTCATCAGTATGTAGGCTGTGTTATCCAGTGTTTCATTCATCTGTTATTACTTATGCAGGCAGTAATATGTAGTGTTACATCACTTATTCATGCAGGTTGTGCTATTTACTGTTTCATCAGTTATTGTTTATGCAGGCTGTGCTATGTAGTACTTCATCAGTTATTACTCATGCAAGTTGTGATATGTAGTGTTCCATCATGCAGGCTGTGATATGTAGTGTTTCATCAGTTATTACTCATGCAGGTTGTGATATGTAGTAGTTCATTAGATATTACTTATGCAGGTTGAGATATGTAGTCTTTCATCAGTTATTACTCATGCAGGTTGTGATATGTAGTGTTTCATTAGTTATTACTCATGCACATTGTGATACATAGTGTTTCATCAGCAATTACTCATGCACGCTGTGTTGTGTAGTGTTTCAACAGTTACTTCTCATGCAGATTGTGATATGTAGTGTTTCATTAGTTATTACTCATGCAGGTTGTGATATGTAGTGTTTCATTAAACACCTTGTGATATGTAGTGTTTCATAAGTTATTAATTTTGCAAGTTGTGATATGTAGTGTTTCATCAGTTTTTACTCATGCATGTTGTGATATGTAGTTTCATTAGTTATTACTCATGCAGGTTGCGCTATGTAGTTTTTCACCATCTTTTGCACATGCAGGTTGTAATATTTAGTGTTTCATCAGGTATTACTCATGCAAGCTGTGATATGTAGTGTTGATCATTTATTACTCATGCAGGTTGCGATATGTAGTGTTTCATCAGTTATCACTCATGCAGGCTGTGCTATGCAGTGTTTAATGAGCTATTACTTATGCAGGCTGTGATATGTAATTTTTCATCAATTATTACTTATGCAGGCTGTGATATGGAGTGCTTCATCAGTTATTACTTATGCAGGCTGTGGGACGTAGTGTTTCATTAACTTTTATTCATGCAGGTTATGCTAGGCAGTGTTTCATTAATTATAACTTATGCAGGCTGTGTTATGTAGTGTTTCATCAGTTATTTCTCATGCAGGTTTTGATATGTAGTGTTTCATCAGCTATTACTCATGCAGGTTGTGATATGTAGTGTTTCATCAGTTATTACTTATGTAAAATGTGATATGTAGTGTTTTATTAGTTATTACTTATGCAGGTTGTCATATGTACTGTTTCATCAGTTATTACTCATGCAGGTTGTGATATGTAGTGTTTCATTAGTTATGATTCAAGCAGGTTGTGATATGTAGTGTTTTATCAGTTATTACTCATGGAGGCTGTGATATGTAGTGTTTCATCAGCTATTACTCATGCAGGCTGTGATAGGTAGTGTTTTATCAGTTATTACTTATGTAGGATGTGATATGTAGTGTTTCATCAGTTATTAATAATGCAAGCTCTAATATGTTGTGTATCATCAGTTATTACTCATGCAGGCTGTGCTATGTACTGTTTCATCAGCTGTTTCTTATGCTGGTTGTGATATGTAGTATTTCATCAGTTATTACTCATGCAGGTTGTGATATGTAGTGTTTCATTGGTTATTATTCATGCAGGCTGTGATATGAAGTGTTTCATCAGCTATTACTCATGCAGGCTGTGATATGTAGTGTTTCATCAGTTATTACTCATACAGGCTGCGCTGTGATAAGTAGTGTTTCATCAGTTATTACACATTCAGGTCATGATATGTATTGTTTCATCAGTTATTACTCATGCAGGCTGTGCTATGTAGTGTTTCATCAGCTATTACTTATGCAGGCAGTTATATGTAGTGTTTCCTCAATTATTACTCATGCAGGTTGTGCTATTTAGTGTTTCCTCAGTTATTACTCATGCAGGTTGTGATATGTAGTGTTTCATCAGGCAGGCTGTGATATCTAGTGTTTCATCAGTTATTACTCATGCAGGTTGTGATATGTAGTATTTCATTAGTTATTACTCATGCTGGTAGTGATATGTAGAGTTTCATGAGTTATTACTCATGCAGGCTGTGATATGTAGTGTGTCATCAGTTATTACTCATGCATCCTGTGATATGCACTGTTTCATCAGTTATTGCTTATGCATCCTGCGTTATGTACTGCTTCCTCCACTATTACTCCTGCAGATTGTTATACATAGTGCTTCATCAGTTATTACTCATGCAGCTTGTGATGTGTAGTGTTTCATTACTTATTACTCATGCATTTGTGATAGGTAGTCTTTCATCAGTTATCAGTCATGCATGTTGTGATATGTAGTGTTTCATTAGTTATTACTCATGCAGCTTGGGATATGTAGTGTTTCATCAGCAATTACTCATGCAGGCTGTGCTATGTACTGTTTCATCAGGTATTTCTTATGCTGGTTGTGATATGTAGGCTTTTATTGGTTATTATTCATGCAGGCTGTGATATGAAGTTTTTCATCAGCTATTACTCATGCAGGTTGTGATATTTAGTGTTTCATTGGTTATTAATCATGCAAGCTGTGATATATAGTGTTTCCTCAGCTATTACTCATGAAAGTTGTGATATGTAGTGTTTCATCAGTTATTACTCATGCAGGCTATGATACGTAGTGTTTCATCAGTTATTACTCATTCAGGTTGTGATATGTATTGTTTCATCAGTTATTACACATGCAGGCTGTGCTATGTAGTGTTTCATTAGTTATTACTTATACAGTCAGTCATATGTAGTGTTTCATCACTTATTACTCATGCAGTTGTGATATGTAGGCTTTCATTGGTTATTATTCATGCAGGCTGTGATATGAAGTTTTTCATCAGCTATTACTCATGCAGGTTGTGATATTTAGTGTTTCATCAGTTATTAATCGTGCAAGCTGTGATATATAGTGTTTCCTCAGCTATTACTCAAGAAGGTTGTGATATGTAGTGTTTCATCAGTTATTACTCATGCAGGCTGTGATATGTAGCGTTTCATCAGTTATTACTCATTCAGGATGTGATATGTATTGTTTCATCAGTTATTACACATGCAGGCTGTGCTATGTAGTGTTTCATTAGTTATTATTTATACAGTCAGTCATATGTAGTGTTTCATCACTTATTACTCATGCAGGTTGTGCTATTTTGTTTTTCCTCAATTACCCATGCAGGTTCTGATATTTAGTGTTCCATGATGCAAGCTGTGATATAAAGTGTTTCCTCAGCTATTAGTCAAGAAGGTTGTGATATGTAGTGTTTCATCAGTTACTACTCATGCATGTTGTGATATGTAGTATTTCATTAGTTATGACTCATGCAGGTTGTGATATGTAGTCTTTCATCAGTTATTACTCATACAGGTTGTGATCTGTAGTGTTTCATGAGTTATTACTCATGCAGGTTGTGATATGTAGTGTTTCATTAGTTATCACTAAGGTAGGCTGTGATATTTATAGTTTCATCATGTATTACTTATGCAGGCTGTGATATGTAGTGTGTCATCAGTTATTACTCATGCAGGCTGTGATATGTAGTGTTTCGTCAGTTATTACATATGCATCCTTTGTTATGTACTGCTTCCCCCGCTATTACTCCTGCAGATTGTGATATGTAGTGCTTCATCAGATATAACTCATGCAGGTTGTGATATGTAGTATTTCATTAGTTTTTACTTGTGCATTTTGTGATATGTAGTCTTTCATCAGTTATTAATCATGCAAGTTGTGATATTTAGTCTTTCATTAGTTATTACTCATGCAGCTTGTGATATGTAGTGTTTCATCAGTTATTACTTATGAATGTTTGTAATATGTAGTTTTTCATCAGCAATTACTCATGCAGGCTGTGATATGTAGTGTTTTATCAGATATTACTCATGCAGACTGTGCTGTGTAGTGTTTCATAAGCTATTATTCATGCAGGTTGTGATATGTAGTGTTTCATCAGTTATTACTCAAGTAAGTTGTGATATGTATTGTTTCATCAGGTATTACTTATGCAGGTTGTGATATGTAGTGTTTTATCAGTTATTACTCTTACAGGCTGTGATATGTAATTTTTCATCAGTTATTACTTATGCATCCTTATCTATGTACTGCTTCCTCAGCTATTACTCCTGCAGATTGTGACATGTAGTGCTTCATTAGTTATTAATCATGCAGGCTGTGATATGTAGTATTCCATCAGTTATTACTCATGCAGGTTGTGATATGTAGTGTTTCATTAGTTATTACTCATGCATTTTGTGATATGTAGTCTTTCCTCAGTTATTAACCAAGCAGGTTGTGATATGTTGTGTTTCATTAGTTATTACTCATGCAGCTTGTGATATGTAGTGTTTCATCAGCAATTACTCATGCAGGCTGCGATATGTCATGTTTCATTAGTTATTGTTCATGCAGGCTGTGATATGTAGTGTTTCATCAGTTATTACTCATGACTGGTTGTGATATGTAGTGTTTCATCAGTTATTTCTCATGAATGGTCATGATATGTAGTGTTTCATCAGTTATTACTCATGCAGGCTGGGCTACGAAGTGTTTCATTAGCTATTACTCATGTAGGTTGTGATATTTAGTGTTTTATCGGTTATTACTCATGCAAGCTGTGATACGTAGTGTTTCATCGGTTATTACTCATGATGGTTGTGATATGTAGTGTTTAATCAGTTATTACTCATGCAGGTCATGATATGTATTGTTTCATTAGTTGTTACTCATGCAGGCTGTGCTATGTAGTCTTTCATCAGCTGTTACTTATGCAGTCTGTGATATATTGTGTTTCATCAGTTATAACTTATGCAGGCTGTGATATGTAGTGTTTCATCAGTTATTACTTATGCAGGCAATGATATGCAGTGTTTCATCACGTATTACTTATGCAGGAAGTAATATGTACTGTTACATCACTTATTATTCATGCAGGTTGTGCTATTTACTGTTTCATCAGTTATTGTTTACGCAGGCTGTGCTATGTAGTACTTCGTCAGTTATTACTCGTGCAAGTTGTGATATGTAGTGTTCCATCATGCAGGCTGTGATATGTAGTGTTTCATCAATTATTACTCATGCAGGTTGTGATATGTAGTATTTTATTAGATATTATTCATGCAGTTTGAGATATGTAGACTTTCATCAGTTATTACTCATGCAGGTTGTGATATGTAGTGTTTCATTAGTTATTACTCATGCACATTGTGACACATAGTGTTTCATCAGCAATTACTCATGCACGCTGTGTTGTGTAGTGTTTCAACAAATACTTCTCATGCAGATTGTGATATGTAGTGTCTCATTAGTTTTTACTCATGCAGGTTGTGATATGTAGTGTTTCATTAAGCCCTCTGTCATATGTAGTGTTTCATAAGTTATTAATTATGCAGGCTGTGATATACAGTGTTTCATCAGTTATTACTCATGCATGTTGTGATATGTAGAGTTTCATTAGTTATTACTCATGCAGGCTGCGCTATGTAGTGTTTCATCAGCTTTTGCTCATGCAGGTTGTGATATTTAGTGTTTCATCAGGTATTACTCATGCAGGCTGTGATACATAGTGTTCATCATTTATTACTCATGCAGGTTGTGATATGTAGTGTTTCATCAGTTATTACTTATGCAGGCTGTGATATGTAGTTTTTCATCAGTCATTACTTATGCAGGCTGTGATATGTAGTGCTTCATCAGTTATTACTTATGCAGGCTGTGGGACATAGTGTTTCATCAGTTTTTAATCATGCAAGTTATGCTATGCAGTGTTTCATCAATTATAACTTATGCAGGCTGTGTTATGTAGGATTTCATCAGTTATTTCTCATGCAGGTTGTGATATGTAGTGTTTCAGCAGGTATTACTCATGCAGGCTGTGATACGTAGTGTTCATCATTTATTACTCATGCAGGTTGTGATGTGTATTGTTTCATCAATTATTACTTATGCCGGCTGTGATATGTAGTGCTTCATCAGTTATTACTTATGCAGGCTGTGGGACGTAGTGTTTCATCAGTTCTTAATCATGCAGGTTATGCTATGCAGTTTTTCATCAATTATAACTTATGCAGACTGTGTTATGTAGGATTTCATCAGTTATTTCTCATGGAGGTTGTGATATGTAGTGTTTCAGCGGTATTACTCATGCAGGTTGTGATATGTAGTGTTTCATTAGTTATGACTCATGCAGGTTATGATAGGTAGGATTTTATCAGTTATTACTTATGTAGGCTGTGATATGTAGTGTTTCATCAGTTATTACTCATGCAAGCTGTGATATGTTGTGTATCATCAGTTATTACTCATGCAGGCTGTGCTATGTATTGTTTCATCAGCTATTTTGTATGCTGGTTGTGAAATGTAGTATTTAATGAGTTATTACTCATGCATGTTTTGATATGTAGTGTTTCATTGGTTATTATTCATGCATGCTGTGATATGAAGTGTTTCATCAGCTATTACTCATGCAGGCTGTGATATGTAGTATTTCATCACTTATTACTCATGCAGGCTGTGATTTGTATTGTTTCATCAGTTATTACTCATTCAGGTCGTGATATGTATTGTTTCATCAGTTATTACTCATGCACGCTGTGCTATGTAGTGTTTCATCAGCAATTACTCATGCAGGCTGTGATATGTAGTTTTAATCAGTTATTACTCATACAGGCTGCGCTGTTTAGTGTTTCATCAGCTATTACTCATGCAGGTTGCGATATGTAGTGTTTAATCAGTTTTTACTCAAGTAGGCTGTGATATGTATTGTTTAATCATGTATTACTTATGCTGGCTCTGATATGTAGTGTTTCATCATTTATTACTCATGCAGGCTGTGATATGTAGTGTTTCATCAGTTATTACTTATACATCCTGTGCTATGTACTGCATCCTCAGCTATTACTCCTGCAAATTGTGACATGTACTGCTTCATCAGTTATTAATCATGCAGGTTGTGATATGTAGGATTTCATCAGTTATTTCTCATGGAGGTTGTGATATGTAGTGTTTCAGCGGTATTACTCATGCAGGTTGTGATATGTAGTGTTTCATTAGTTATGACTCATGCAGGTTATGATAGGTAGGATTTTATCAGTTATTACTTATGTAGGCTGTGATATGTAGTGTTTCATCAGTTATTACTCATGCAAGCTGTGATATGTTGTGTATCATCAGTTATTACTCATGCAGGCTGTGCTATGTATTGCTTCATCAGCTATTTCTTATGCTGGTTGTGAAATGCAGTATTTAGTCAGTTATTACTCATGCGTGTTTTGATATGTAGTGTTTCATTGGTTATTATTCACGCATGCTGTGATATGAAGTGTTTCATCAGCTATTACTCATGGAGGCTGTGATATGTAGTGTTTCATCACTTATTACTCATGCAGGCTGTGATTTGTATTGTTTCATCAGTTATTACTCATGCACGCTGTGCTGTGTAGTGTTTCTTCAGCTATTGCTTATGCAGGCAGTGATATGTAGTGTTTCATCACTTATTACTTATGCAGTTTGTGCTATTTAGTGTTTCCTCAGTTATTACTCATGCAGGTTGTGATATGTAGTATTTCATTAGTTATTACTCATGCAGGTTGTGATATGTAGAGTTTCATGAGTTATTACTCATGCAGGTTGTGTTATGTAGTGTTTCATTAGTTATTACTAAAGTAGGCTGTGATATTTATTGTTTCAACAGGTATTACTTATGCAGGCTGTGATATGTAGTGTGTCATTAGTTATTACTCATGCAGGCTGTGATATGTAGTGTTTCATCAGTTGTTACTTACGCATCCTGTGTTATATACTGCTTCCTCCACTATTACTCCTGCAGATTGTGATATGTAGTGTTTCATCAGTTATTACTCATGCTGGTTGTGATACGTAGTGTTTCATTAGTTATTACTCATGCATTTTGAGATATGTAGTCTTTCATCAGTTATTAATAATGCAGGTTGTGATATGTAGTGTTTCATTAGTTATTACTCATGCAACTTATGATATGTAGTGTTTCATCAGCAATTACTCATGCAGGGTGTGATATGTAGTGTTTCATTAGTTATTACTCATGCAGGCAGTGATAGGTAGTGTTTCATCAGTTATTACTCATGAATGGTTGTAATATGTAGAGTTTCATCAGCAATTACTCATGCAGGCTGTGATATGTAGTTTTTATCAGTTATTACTCATACAGGCTGTGCTGTGTAGTGTTTCATCAGCTATTACTCATGCAGGTTGCGATATGTAGTGTTTAATCAGTGTTTACTCACATAGGCTGTGATATGTATTGTTTAATCAGGTATTACTTATGCTGGCTCTGATATGTAGTGTTTCATCATTTATTACTCATGCCGGCTCTGATATGTAGTATTTCATCAGTTATTACTCATGCAGGTTGTGATATGTAATATTTCATTAGTTATTATTCATGCATTTTGTGATATTTAGTCTTTCATCAGTTATTAACCATGCAGGTTGTGATATGTTGTGTTTCATTACTTATTACTCATGCAGCTTGTGATATGTAGTGTTTCATCAGCAATTACTCATGCAGGCTGTGATATGTAGTGTTTCATTAGTCATTGTTCATGCAGGCTGTGATATGTAGTGTTTCATCAGTTATTACTCATGAATGGTTGTGATATGCAGTGTTTCAGCAGTTATTACTCATGAATGGTTGTGATATGTAGTGTTTCATCAGTTATTACTCATGCAGGCTGTGCTATGCAGTGTTTTATCAGCTATTACTCATGCATGTTGTGATATGTAGTGTTTCATCAGTTATTACTCAAGCAGGCTCTGATAGGTATTTTTCATCAGGTATTACTTATGCAGGCTGTGATATGTAGTGTTTCATCAGTTATTACTCATGCAGACTGTGATATGCAGTGTTTCATCAGTTATTACTTATGCAACCTGTATTATGTACTGCTTCCTCAGCTATTACTCCTGCAGATTGTGATATGTAGTGCTTCATCAGTTATTAATCATGCAGGGTGCACTATGTAGAGCTTTATCAGCTATTGTTCTTGCAGGTTGTGATATTTAGTGTTTTATTTGTTATTACTCATGCAAGCTGTAATATAGAGTTTCATTAGCTATTACTCATGCAGGTTGTGATATGTAGTGTTTCATGAGGTTTTACTCATGCAGGCTGTGATACATAGTATTCGTCAGGTATTACTTATGCAGGTTGTAATATGTAGTTTTTCATCAGTTATTACTCATGCAGGCTGTTCTATGTAGTGTTTTATCAGCTATTACTTATTCAGGCTTTGACATGTAGTGATTCATCAGTTTTTACTTATGCAGGCTGTGATATGTAATGTTTCATCGGTTACTACTTTTCCAGGTTGTAGGATGTAGTGTTTCATCAGTTATTACTCATGCAGGTTATGCTATGTATTGTTTCATCAATTATTGCTTATGCAGGCTATGTTATGTAATGTTTCATCAGATATTTTTCATGCAGGTTGTGATATGTATTGTCTTATTTGTTATTATTCATGCAGGTTGTGATACGTAGTGTTTCATCAGTTATTACTCATACAGGTTGTCATATGTAGTGTTTCACCAGCTATTACTCAAGCAGGCTGTGATATGTAGTGTTTCATCAGTTATTACTCATGCAGGCTGTGATATGTAGTGTTTCATCAGCTATTACTCATGCAGGTTGTGATATGTAGTACTTCATCAGTTATTACTTATGCAAACTGTGCTATGTTCTGCTTCATCAGCTATTTCTCCTGCAGATTATGATATGTAGTGCTTCATTAGTTATTAATCATGCAGTATGTGATATGTAGTGTTTCATCGGCTGTTATTCATGCAAGCTGTGATATGTAGTGTTTCATCAGTTATTACTCTTGCAGGCTGTGCTATATAGTGTTTCATCAGCTATTACTTATGCAGGCTGTGATATGTAGTGTTTCATCAGTTATTACTTACGCAGGCTGTGATATGTAGTGTTTCATCAGTTATTACTTATGCAGGCAGTGGGATGTAGTGTTTCATCAGTTATTACTTACGCAGGTTGTGATATGTAGTGTTTCAGCAGCTATTACTCATGCAGGTTGTAATGTTCAGTGTTTCATTGGTTATTACTCATGCAAGTTGTGATATGTAGTGCTTCATCAGTTATTACTCATGCAGGCTGTGATATGTAGTATTTTATCACTTATTTCTCATGCATTTTGTGATATTTAATGTTTCATTGGTTATTACTCATGCAAACTGTGATATGTAGTGTTTCATCAGCTATTACGAATACAGGCTGTGATTTGTAGTGTCTCAACAGTTATTACTCATGCAGGTTGTGAAATATAGTGTTTATAGGTTCATAGGTTGGTACTGGGCTATCTGCCCGAAGGCATATATTAGCCCAGCAACATTGTGCGGTATTCACCGCCCCTTTACTAGTTCCCTAGACCCTTGTACTAGCAGCTAGTGTACCCTTGGCCCCTATCTAGTAGTGCTGTTGGTGTGATCCCCAGTGTGAACTTTCTCTTACCCATCCACTCATCAAGGTTCCTCTTGAAGAGTGATAGTGAGGGGCTCTGTCTTATGTAGATCGGGACCCTGTTCCATAGTAAGGGAAGTCTCTGTGAAGGGAATCTATCCCTCCAGCTTGTTCTATTCATTGTTGTGTTGAGGTTTATATCCCTAGAGCATGTAGCTCGAGTAGATTTGGTTTTGCTAAGATGGAGCATGTTCAACAATTCTGGGTTGGACATGGCTCTGTACATTAGACAGAGATCACCTCTGAGAAAGCGGTATGCAACAGAGAACAGTCTTAGCTTTTTCAATCGTGCTGCATAGGGCAACTGTTTGAGGCCAGTAATCCTCTTGGTTAGGTACCTCTGTGGTCTCTCCAGCTGCTGGAGATGTCTAGCCAGGTACATTCCAATTGGTGCATTGTACTCAATAATGGGTCTGATGAGGGAAGAGTAGAGGGGCACCATTACATCCTTAGATCTTGATGCAAACCCTTTCATGATCAGATGGGTCACATAGAAGTATTTTCTAACCACTTTGGCAACATGGTTATCAAAGGAAAGCTGACTATCTACTTGGGTCCCTAGATCCCTTATTTCTTCTTCAGATTTCAGGGGATTACCTCCTATGTTGTAGTTTGTGGGTACTCTGTTTTTTCCAAAGGGGATTACTACGCATTTGTTTCATCAGTTATTACTCATGCAGGCGGGTATGAAGTGTTTCATCAGCTATTACTTATGCAAGTTGTGAGTATGTAGTGTTTCATTAGTTATTATTCATGCAGTTTGTGATACATAGTGCTGCATTAGTTATTACTCATGCAGGCTGTGATATATTGTGTTTCACCAGCTATTACTCATGCAGATTCTGATATGTAGTGTTTCATCAGCTATTACTCATGCAGGCTGTGATATGTAGTGTTTCATCAGTTATTCCTCATGCAGGTTATGATGTGTAGTGTTTCATCAGTTATTACTCATGTAGGTTGTGCTATGTAATGTTTCATCAGTTATTACTTATGCAGGTTGTGATATGTAGTGTTTCATTTGTTATGAGTCATGCAGGCTGTGTTATGTAATGGTTCATCAACTATTACTCATGCAGATTGCAATATTTAGTGTTTCATCAGTTATTACTAATGCTAGCTGTGATATGTAGTGTTTCATCAGCTATTACTCATGCAGGTTGTGATATGTAGTGTTTCATCTGTTATTACCCATGCAGGCTGTGATATGTAGTGTTTTATCAGTTATTATTCATGCAAGCTGTGTTATGTAGTGTTTCATGAGCTATTACTTATACAGGTTGTGATATGTAGTGTTTCATCAACTATTACTTATGCAGGCTGTGATATGTAGTGTTTCATCAGTTATTACTTATGCAGGCAGTGCTATGCAGTGTTACATCACTTATTATTCATGCAGGATGTGCTATGTAGTATTTCATCAGTTATTACTCATGCAGGTTGTGATATGTAGTGTTTCATCCTGCAGGCTGTGCTATGTAGTATTTCATCAGTTATTACTCTTGCAGGTTGTGATATGAATTATTTCATCAGTTATTACTCATGCAGGTTGTGATATGTAATATTTCATTAGTTATTATTCATGCATTTTGTGATATTTAGTCTTTCATCAGTTATTAACCATGCCGGTTGTGATATGTTGTGTTTCATTAGTTATTACTCATGCAGCTTATGATATGTAGTGTTTCATCAGCAATTACTCATGCAGGCTGTGATATGTAGTGTTTCCTTAGTCATTGTTCATGCAGGCTGTGATATGTAGCGTTTCATCAGTTATTACTCATGAATGGTTGTGATATGTAGTGTTGCATCAGTTATTACTCATGCAGGCTGTGCTATGTAGTGTTTTATCAGCTATTACTCATGCATGTTATGATATGTATTGTTTCATCAGTTATTACTCAAGCAGGCTATTATAGGTATTTTTCATAAGGTATTACTTATGCAGGCTGTGATATGTAGTGTTTCATCAGTTATTACTCATGCAGACTGTGATATGCAGTGTTTCATCAGTTATTACTTATGCAACCTGTAGTATGTACTGCTTCCTCAGCTATTACTCCTGCAGATTGTGATATGTAGTGCTTCATCAGTTATTAATCATGCAGGTTGTGATATGTAGTGTTTCATTAGTTATTACTCATGCAGGGTGTGCTATGTAGAGCTTTATCAGCTATTGCTCTTGCAGGTTGTGATATTTAGTGTTTTATTTGTTATTACTCATGCAAGCTGTAATATATAGATTTTCATTAGCTATTACTCATGCAGGTTGTGATATGTAGTGTTTCATGGGGTATTACTCATGCAGGCTGTGATTCATAGTATTCATCAGGTATTACTTATGCAGGTTGTGATATGTAGTTTTTCATCAGTTATTACTCATGCAGGCTGTTCTATGTAGTGTTTCATCAGCTATAACTTATTCAGGCTTTGACATGTAGTGATTCATCAGTTTTTACTTATGCAGGCTGTGATATGTAGTGTTTCATCGGTTACTACTTTTGCAGGTTGTGGGATGTAGTGTTTCATCAGTTATTACTCATGCAGGTTATGCTATGTTTTGTTTCATCAATTATTGCTTATGCAGGCTGTGCTATGTAATGTTTCATCAGATATTTTTCATGCAGGTTGTGATATGTATTGTCTTATTTGTTATTATTCATGCAGGTTGTGATACGTAGTGTTTCATCAGTTATTACTCATACAGGTTGTCATATGTAGTGTTTCACCAGCTATTACTCAAGCAGGCTGTGATATGTAGTGTTTCATCAGTTATTACTCATGCAGGCTGTGATATGTAGTGTTTCATCAGTTATTACTCATGCAGGCTGTGATATGTAGTGTTTCATCAGCTATTACTCATGCAGGTTGTGATATGTAGTACTTCATCAGTTATTACTTATGCAAACTGTGCTATATTCTGCTTCATCAGCTATTTCTCCTGCAGATTGTGATATGTAGTGCTTCATTAGTTATTAATCATGCAGGTTGTGATATGTAGTGTTTCATCGGCTGTTACTCATGCAAGCTGTGATATGTAGTGTTTCATCAGTTATTACTCTTGCAGGCTGTGCTATATAGTGTTTCATCAGCTATTACTTATGCAGGCTGTGATATGTAGTGTTTCATCAGTTATTACTTACGCAGGCTGTGATATGTAGTGTTTCATCAGTTATTACTTATGCAGGCAGTGGGAAGTAGTGTTTCATCAGTTATTACTCATGCAGGTTGTAATGTTCAGTGTTTCATTGGTTATTACTCATGCAAGTTGTGATATGTAGTGTTTCATCAGTTATTACTGATGCAGGCTGTGATATGTAGTATTTTATCACTTATTTCTCATGCAGGTTGTGATATGTATTGTTTCATTGGTTATTACTCATGCAGGCTGTAATATGTAGTGTTTCATCAGCTACTAATTATGCAGATTGTGATATTTAATGTTTCATTGGTTATTACTCATGCAAACCGTGATATGTAGTGTTTCATCAGCTATTACGAATACAGGCTGTGATTTGTAGTGTCTCAACAGTTATTACTCATGCAGGTTGTGAAATATAGTGTTTATAGGTTCATAGGTTGGTACTGGGCTATCTGCCCGAAGGCATATATTAGCCCAGCAATGTTGTGCGGTATTCACCGCCCCTTTAGTAGTTCCCTAGACCCTTGTACTAGCAGCTAGTACCCTTGGCCCCTATCTAGTAGTGCTGTTGGTGTGATCCCCAGTGTGAACTTTCTCTTACCCATCCACTCATCAAGGTTCCTCTTGAAGAGTGATAGTGAGGGGCTCTGTCTTATGTAGATCGGGACCCTGTTCCATAGTAAGGGAAGTCTCTGCGAAGGGAATCTATCCCTCCAGCTTGTTCTATTCATTGTTGTGTTGAGGTTTATATCCCTAGAGCATGTAGCTCGAGTAGATTTGGTTTTGCTAAGATGGAGCATGTTCAACAATTCTGGGTTGGACATGGCTCTGTACATTAGACAGAGATCACCTCTGAGAAAGCGGTATGCAACAGAGAACAGTCTTAGCTTTTTCAATTGTGCTGCATAGGGCAACTGTTTGAGGCCAGTAATCCTCTTAGTTAGGTACCTCTGTGGTCTCTCCAGCTGCTGGAGATGTCTAGCCAGGTACATTCCAATTGGTGCATTGTACCCAATAATGGGTCTGATGAGGAAAGAGTAGAGGGGCACCATTACATCCTTAGATCTTGATGCGAACCCTTTCATGATCAGATGGGTCACATAGATGGCAACATGGTTATCAAAGGAAAGCTGACTACCTACTTGGGTCCCTAGAACCCTTATTTCTTCTTCAGATTTCAGGGGATTACCTCCTATGTTGTAGTTTGCGGGTACTCTGTTTTTTCCAAAGGGGATTACTACACATTTGTTTCATCAGTTATTACTCATGCAGGCGGGTATGAAGTGTTTCATCAGCTATTACTTATGCAGGTTGTGAGTATGTAGTGTTTCATTAGTTATTATTCATGCAGTTTGTGATACATAGTGTTGCATTAGTTATTACTCATACAGGCTGTGATATATAGTGTTTCACCAGCTATTACTCATGCAGGTTCTGATATGTAGTGTTTCATCAGCTATTACTCATGCAGGCTGTGATATGTAGTGTTTCATCAGTTATTCCTCATGCAGGTTATGATGTGTAGTGTTTCATCAGTTATTACTCATGTAGGTTGTGCTATGTAATGTTTCATCAGTTATTACTTATGCAGGTTGTGATATGTAGTGTTTCATTTGTTATTAGTCATGCAGGCTGTGTTATGTAATGGTTCATCAACTATTACTCATGCAGATTGCAATATTTAGTGTTTCATCGGTTATTACTAATGCTAGCTGTGATATGTAGTGTTTCATCAGCTATTATTCATGCAGGTTGTGATATGTAGTGTTTCATCTGTTATTACCCATGCAGGCTGTGATATGTAGTGTTTTATCAGTTAATATTCATGCAAGCTGTGTTATGTAGTGTTTCATCAGCTATTACTTATACAGGTTGTGATATGTAGTGTTTCATCAACTATTACTTATACAGGCTGTGATATGTAGTGTTTCATCAGTTATTACTTATGCAGGCAGTGCTATGTAGTGTTACATCACTTATTATTCATGAAGGCTGTGCTATGTAGTATTTCATCAGTTATTACTCATGCAGGTTGTGATATGTAGTGTTTCATCCTGCAGGCTGTGCTATGTAGTATTTCATCAGTTATTACTTGTGCAGGTTGTGATATGAAGTGTTTCATTAGTTATTACTCATGCTGGTTGTGCTATTTAGTATTTCATCATCTATTACTTATGCAGGTTATGATATGTAGTATTCCATCAGTTATTATTCATGCAGGCTGTGCTATGCAGTGTTTCATAAGCTATTAGTCATGCAGGTTGTGATATGTAGTGTTTCATCAGGTATTACTCATGCAGGCTGTGATACATAGTCTTTATCAGTTATTACTCATGCAGGATGTGATATGTAGTGTTCCATCAGTTATTATTCATGCAGGCTGTGCTATGTATTGTTTCATCAGCTATTACTTATGCAGGCTGTGAAATGTAGTGTTGCTTCAGGTATTAGTTATGTAGGCAGTGATATGTAGTATTCCATCAGTTATTATTCATGCAGGCTGTGCTATGTAGTGTTTCATAAGCTATTAGTCATGCAGGTTGTGATATGTAGTGTTTCATCAGATATTACTCATGCAGACTGTGCTATGTACTATTTCATCAGCTATTACTTATGCAGGCTGTAATATGTAGTGTTTCTTCAGGTATTAGTTATGTAGGCAGTGATATGTAGTGTTTCATCAGTTATTACTTATGCAGGCTGTGGGATATAGTGTTTCATCAGTTATTTCTCATGCAGGCTGTGATATGTAGTGTTTCATCAGTTATTACTCATACAAGTTGAGATATGTAGTGTTTCACCAACTATTACTCATGCAGGCTGTGATATGTAGTGTTTCATCAATTATTACTCATGCAGGCTCTGATATGTACTGTTTTCATCAGTTATCACTCATGCAGGCTCTGATATATAGTGTTTCATCAGCTATTAGTCATGCAAGTTGTGACATGTAGTGTTTCATCAGTTACTACTAATGCAGGCTCTGATATGCAGTGTTTCATCAGTTATTACTCATGCAGACTGTGCTATGCAATGTTTCATCAGTTATTAGTTATGAAAGTTGTGATATGTAGTGTTTCATCAGTTATTACTCATTCAGGCTCTGATATATAGTGTTTCATTAGTTCTCACTTATACAGATTGTGATAAGTAGTATTTCATCATTTGTTACTCATGCAGGTTGTGATATGTAGTGTTTCATCAGTTGTTACTCATGCAGGCTGTGCTATGTAGTGTTTCATCAGTTACTACTAATGCAGGCTCTGATATGTTGGGTTTCATCAGTTATTACTCATGCAGATTGTGATATGTAGTGTTTCATCAGTTATTTCTTATCCAGTCTTTGCTATGTACAGTTTCATCAGTTAGTACTCATGCAGGCTGTGATATGTGGTGTTTCATCAGTTATTATTCATGCAGAGTGTGATATTCAGAATTTTATCAGTTATTACTCATGCATGCTGTGATATATAGTGTTTCAACAGCTATTACTCATGCAGGTTGTGATACATAGTGTTTTATCAGTTATTATGCATGCAGGCTTGATATGTAGCGTTTAATCAGTTTTTACTCATGCAGTTTGTGATATGTAGTGTTTCATCAGGTATTACTCATTCAGTCTGTGCTATGTAGTGTTTATCAGCCATAACTTATGCAGGCTGTGATACGCAGTGTTTTATCAGTTATTACATATTCAGGCTGTGATATGTAGTGTTTCATCAGTTATTACTTATGCAGGCTGTGGTATGTATGGTTTCATCAGTTATTACTCATGCAGGTGGTGATATGTAGTATTTCATCATGCAGGCTGTGATATGTAGTGTTTCATCAGTTATTACTCATGCAGGCTGAGATATGTTGTGTTTCATCATCTATTACTCATGCAGGTTGTGATATGTAGTGTTTAATCAGTTATTACTCATGCAGGTTGTGATATGCAGTGTTCCATTAGTTATTACTCATGCATTTTGTGATATGTAGTGTTTTATTAGTTATTACTCATGTAGGCTATGCTAAGTAATGTTTAATCAGGTATTACTTATGGAGGTTGTGATATGTAGTGTTTCATCAGTTATTACTTATACAAGCTGTGATATGTATTGTTTAATCAGTTATTACTCATGCAGATTGTGATATGTAGTGTTTCATTGGTTATTACTCATGCAGGCTGTTATATGTAGTGTTTTATCAGTTATTCTTCATGCTTGCTGTGCTACATGGTGTTTCTTCAGCTATTACTTATGCAGGCTATGATATTTAGTGTTTCATCAATTATTACTTATGCAGGCAGTGATAAAAGGTGTTTCATCACTTATTACCTATGCAGGCAGTGATATATAGATTTCATCACTTATTACTCATGCAGATTGTGCTATTTAGTGTTTCGTCAGGTATTGCTTATGCAGGCTGTTCTATGTAGTGTTTTATCCAGTTATTTCTTATGCCGGTTGTGATATGTAGTGTTTCATCTCACAGGATGTGATATATAGTGTTTCATTAGTTATTACTCATGCAGGTTCTGATATGTAGTGCTTCATTAGTTATTACTCATGTAGGCTGTGATATGTAATGTTTCATTAGGTATTCCTCATGCAGCTTGTGATATGTAGTGTTTCATCAGTTATTACTCAAGCAGGTTGTGATATGTGGTGTTTCATTAGTTATTCCTCATGCAGCTTGTGATATGTAGTGTTTCATTAGTTATTACTCATGCAGGCTGTGATACATAGGGTTTCATGAGGTATTACTCATGCAGGTTGTGATATGTAGTGTTTAATCGGTTATTAGTCATGAATGGTTGTGATATGTAGGGTTCCCTCAGTTATTACTGATGCAGGCTGTGCTATGTAGTGTCTCATCAGCTACTACTCATGCAGGTTGTGATATGTAGTGTTTCATCTGTTATTACTCAATCAGGCTGTGATATGTAGTGTTTCGTCAGCTATTACTCCTGCAGGCTGTGATCTGTAGTGTTTCATCAGGTATTACTCACGCAGCTGTGATATGTAGTATTTCATCAGTTATTACTTAAGCAGGCTGTCATATGTACTGTTTCTTCTGCTATTACGCATGCAAATTGTGATATGTAGTGTTTCATTAGTTATTAGGTATGAAGCTTATGATATGTAGTGTTTCATCAGGTCTTACTCGTGCAGGCTGTGATATATAGTGTTTCATTATTTATTATTTTTGCAAGTTGTGTTTTATCAGTTATTACTTATTCAAGCTGTGATATGTAGTGTGTCATCAGTTATTACTTATGCAGGCTGTGTTATGTAGTGTTTCATCAGTTATTACTCTTGCAGAATGTGCTATGTAGTGTTTCATAAAATCAAAAAAGAGGCCAGCACCAAGAATGATAACTCGGTTTATTCTGAATGTAAAAAAATCAGACCGGTTTGAGCACATTTGCCTTCATCAGTGATTACCATCCAGCTAGGAAAGTAATCCATTTATATATCCAGCATTAATTATCAATCAAGCAATAAAGCATTTAAAGGCATAGTAAAGAAATAATAATATGCATCCCTATACATCATGAAAAAAAATCATGAAAAAACTTTATGGGAAATGCATTTTAAAATGTTACAAATGGTCATTAAGATCCGGGGAAAATAAAGCTTCCAACTTAAGTTTCCACATTTTTTCTTTTTCATTTAATAAACTGTACCAACCCAATTTTTGACGTCTATCACTCCATATTTTATCAATGATACAAAAGTGGAATACCGCTAATTTGTGTGTACATACATGTCTGTAAAGTGTATTGATCATGCATTTATTCCTGATGCCGCCTAAATGCTCCGACATCCTGATTCTAAATGGCCTGGAAGTCTGCCCAACAGAAAATGAAGAGCAGGAACAGCTGGCCTCTTTTTTTACTTTGTGCTAACTTTTTCAGGTTTTTTGCACCTGCTCTATGTGCAAAACCTTTCCTTGAATTGATGTTGCTGTCTCATTTTGCTGGGGGCCTCTGAATGGTCGGTTGAGTTTAATAGTTCTGCAGTTATGTATTATTTTATATCCAACATATACATGCTTTTTTTGATTTTGCAATCAAACGAATACTACATCATCCCATATTAATGTATATTAACGCATATGTGCATGGAGATTTGTGAGAGAAGGAATGACTCGAGCTGTCTGGATTTAATCTACATTTTTTCGTCTTGCGACTAACTGAAGGACGGAAGTTTACTGGGCTTGCATGGATCAATGTAAGAAGCGTGCTTATTGCTATTTTGGTCAAATCTGACTGTGACTATTAACTTTCAGAGAAACTGATTCTTTTTTGGAATAAAGAATCTACCAGCTTCTCCGTTGTTAATAGCAGTGGTTGTCGACAACAGGATCAAAGGATCGTTGTAACCTGTGAAGCTATATATGTGAGTTTTGGGTACTAAGCCAGTTATACAAGCTCTTTTTACATTTGCCTTTGTATAAGGTCAGCGACTACGTGATTTAGGGTTGTTGGGACTTATAGAGCACTTGGGATATCTGAACATGTTATGTGCTTGGTTTTCAAACTCACTATACACTATCTCAGGACACTGGCAATAAGGGGCCTGATTGGGTCTAAGTAACTAGTGTGTTTTTGCAAACTTGGATTAAACTCGATGGTGACTGTTGGTTTGTTGGTAAACTAGATGTTCTTTTTCTAAAATCAACCAGCTCTGCTGCTTGACGAAGCAGTTGTTAGCAACAACAGGATCGAAGGATCGCTGTGGCTTTGGGATCAGTCAAGGTTTTGTGCTGGTATATGAGTCTTTGGATCCAGGCTAGCTCAACATATTTGTTATTATTGTGTATACGACAACAGGATTGAAGGGTCGTTGTGGCATTTAAGTGTTTTGGACATGTGGACAGTTTAAATAGACTCCAATGGTGAACTGTTTATACATTGATGGCTTTGCTATAGTCTGCTTTTTTGAACCTGTTATACATATTTTTGGGGGATGGTAACAATAGAGCTGAAGGGTCGTTGTGTCACTTGAATTACGAGGCCCATTTGGACACTCTATTGGAATTTACAGTTAATTTATGGTGAAATATTTTGCCCTTTTGCCAATCATAAATATTCTGATGGATTGATTTGTTCATACTTATGCTGTGTATATATTCATACAGTATGTTGGGGAAAACTACTTGAAATTATCCACAATTCAAACAACACAGCTTGTATTTTACAGGCATTTGAGATATATATGCTTCACAACAGTGTGTAGGGATTGCTTTTCTTGATAATATTGAATGTAAGGTACAATTTATGTCCATATAACAGCTTGAGTTGAATCTGTTGAAAAACACAACTATCATTATATCGGGGGACACTACTGCAACTATATATGGTGCTTCAGTTTGTCACAGGGTGATGTACATATATTGTTTTGTGTTAAACATAATAATGTACACAGTTTAAATGAATGGTTGGGCCTGGTTTGAAGAGAGATTTGTTTCTCTACAAATAGTTTAAGTGAACCAACTGGCGTTTTTTCTTTGGCAGTTAGGGTGGCATGTTTTTTAACACAGTTTCAATTCTAGCCCTTTAAAGTATAAGTTTCATATTTCTCAACATCAATCTGAGGTATATTCAATATGGATTTGGTAACTATACTGCAAGGGTTATCAGCTAACCAAAATGATCTTCAGCTGTTTGGTATCCATACAGATAATACCAATACCAGTATACGTGAAGTCAGGGATCCTAATGATCTATGTAAGAGCCTTTTTTCCAAACTGACTAAAAGTATGACTAATTTACACAGTTCAGTTTGGTATCTTAAACTACTTTAAGTATAACCCCTAGAGGTCTTAGAATTAGGATGCAGCCTTATGTTAATAACCCTGAGGATATGTTACATGAGGAATGGCACAAGCACCGCATGATGGAACCATGTCTTTTGTTAGGATATTGTCCTCTTTTTATGAATGTTCAGTCCAGACAAATATAATAGAAACCCAACAGAGTTGTGAAGAAATTAAGATATATGAGGGTCAGACCCAGTATCAGGAATGTCTTCACAAACTATCTAAAGATTTACATGTGATGGAAAAAAAACTTTATAAACAAAAAATTGCATAAGTTTCAAAGAGATCTGAGGGATTATGAGCAAGGTAAACCTTCTGGATTTAGGAAAAATGTTACCTTTTCAGATGAGGAACATAGCAGGGCTAGGCCAAAGAGAAAGAGACCTAGATCGATCTTAAAGAAATCCAAAACTGACTACAGCAGTGTCTCAGGGGAGGAGTCCTCTGTTGACATGGAACAAATGCTTGCTCAGGGGTCCCCAGCTTATAAGAAACAGACAAATGTTGCAGCCCCTTTAGATTTAGGATACACATGGGGTGGGAGAAAACATCACAAATGTAGAAAATCTGGAAACATTGCTGCAAATGATGATTCCCAAATAGCTGAACAGTCAAATGTATTGAATATTTATTTTCTAGTACTATCTGAAACTGCAATTAATCTCCTTAATAAGGGATTAACATATGTTCCTGGCTTTTATGTTGATGAGGATAGTGTGGTTAAAGATGTTGTGTCATTTTGTCGGCTGTTGAACTTAAAACTGTTTTTTAGTCAACAGGAGAACTCTCAACCATCTACTGATTTCAGATTTAAAAAATCTGTTTTTCAGCCCCCGATGGATAAACATGTTGCAGTATTTCAAAAATCTGTTCTCAAAGATCTACATTTTCATGGTTATGAAACTCATATGTTGGGTCACAACTTGTCAGGGGCTGAACAACTAGCCCTTCGGGAACTGAGGAATAACCACAACATAGTTATTATTCCAGCCGACAAGGGAGGAGCAGTCGCTGTTATGGACATGGACTATTATTTATCAGAGGCGTACAGACAACTTAAGAATGGCAAACATTACATGCCAATACCTCTGGATCCAACTAACCGTTTTAAGAAGAAAATTGATTCCTTCTTGGAATTGGCTGTTGAGGAAGGGATTATCAGTGTATCAGTTTCACAACATCTTAAAGTGGAAGATCCTCAGAAACAGATACTTTATTTGCTACCAAAAATTCATAAAAACTTGCAGAAACCACCTGGTAGGCCAAAAGTATCTGGTATGGGCTCACTTATCAGAATTTCTTACCAAGTACTTACAGCCAGTTCTGAAAATGGTTAGGTCGAGGATCAAAGACACGAGTGAAGTCCTTATAATTCTAAGTGATACGCAATTGGAACCAGGATGGATAATGTGTACATTGGATGTTACAGCCCTATATACAAACATTCCAAATTGGGCTGGGCTTGAAGGTCTTGAATATTGGCTTCAGAAAGCAAACCTTTATCCTCCTGGTTTCAATACATTGTTAGTCTGTATGGCAGAACATGTCCTTACAAAAAACATCTTCTATTTTCAGAAGGAATGTTACTGGCAGGTGCGAGGTACGGCTATGGGGGCATCCTTTGCCCCCATTTATGCGGATCTCTTTATGGGATACTTGGATTAATTTCTTATATATGATGAGTTGCATAACATTTTTTTGGGTGAGATGAATATTTGGTGGCGATACCTGGACAACTGTTGGTTGGTATGGTGGGCGGATACAGAATATCTTCTGGAGTTTGTTCAATACCTCAACGATAACAAGTGGGGTATTGAATTTACACTCAATATGCACCATCAACAAATTCATTTTCTAAATGTTGAGATTTGTAGAAATACAGATAATACACTGTCGACCCAGGTATTCCGAAAATATCCACAATATAATAGTCTTCTTGAAGCTACGAGCATCCTGATTGCATCATTAGGAATATTCCCAAGTCCCAATTCCTTCGTATCCAAAGGATTTGTTCCTCCCAGAATGACTATGAACACCACAAAAATGATTTAATACACAGGTTTAAGGCGAGAGGCTACAAACCTGGACACATTATAACAAACAGCAACTGGGCCACGGGGCAGGATAGGACAGAATTATTGAAATATCATGAAAAAACATCACCATCAGAAAATATTCTCAGATTTACAACTACATATGGTACAAACATTCACACCATTAGAAATGCAGTTAACAAAAACTGGAACATTCTCATGGCAAATGAGGAACTATCTAATCTCCTCCAGATGAATGTAAGTTCTCATATCATAGAGGTAGAACATTAGGATCTCCCCTTAACCATTACAAATCCAGAACAGAATGGGACCCTATGCAGGTTCAACTAACTATCACAGGAGAGAAATTTATTGGATCATTCTCCTGTGGGCATTGCTCTTTTTATAAATACATGTTAAAATCTAAGGAGTTTACCAATAAAAACACCAAATTTGTATACAGGATCAAATATTTTGCAAACTGCAGCACAGACTGGGTGGTCTATTTAGCTACCTGTTCCTGCTCTTCATTTTATGTTGGGCAGACTTCCAGGCCATTTAGAATCAGGATGTCGGAGCATTTAGGCGACATCAGAAATAAACACATGACCAATGCACTTTACAGACATGTATGTACTCACAAATCAGCAGTATTCCACTTTTGTATCATTTATAAAATATGGGGTGATAGATCTCAAAAATTGGGTTGGCACAGTTTATTAAATGAAAAACCAAAAAACCAAAACGACTGTAGAAAACCAAAAAGACACGGACTCCTTGCACCAGCAGACCACCAGATAGTAAAATCTGAATGCAAATTTATTATTTTTAACAAGCGTTTTCGCCACAAAACAGTGTGGCTTCTTCAGAGAAAAGTAAAATAAACAATAATATCAATGCACGCTCAGTATAAATAAGAAGTTAAGAGGAAGTGACATCACATCAATTAGGAATCATTTTCTGCAATTTTTACAAAAAAATGTTGGAATACATAAATCCAGTCATAAAAATGATATGGACCAAAGATGGCATGTTGTAGCAAGTTAGATTAAATCAACAAGAATGATTTTTATAACCATATAAGTCAAAATGAAAAACTATTATGCTATTTTAACAGGAAAAAGCTAGTTCCATGCCTTTGTTTGCAAGGAAATAGTCCGTTCATTGACACAAAATATGATCAATGGAGTATAACGTCAAACTAAAAAACAAGACAAAAATACTTTATATAAATAATAAATAGAATATGCCAAGATATAAAGGTATATACCTTCAACACTGAATAAAAAACTGCAGTACCATAGTTAAAATAGCATAATAGTTTTTCATTTTGACTTATATGGTTATAAAAATCATTCTTGTTGATTTAATCTAACTTGCTACAACATGCCATCTTTGGTCTATATCATTTTTATGACTGGATTTATGTATTCCAACATTTTTTGTAAAAATTGCAGAAAATGATTCCTAATTGATGTGATGTCAATTCCTCTTAACGTCTTATTTATACTGAGCGTGCATTGATATTATTGTTTATTTTACTTTTCTCTGAAGAAGCCACACTGTTTTGTGGCGAAAACGCTTGTTAAAAATAATAAATTTGCGTTCAGATTTTACTATCTGGTGGTCTGCTGGTGCAAGGAGTCCGTGTCTTTTTGGTTTTCTACAGTCATTTTGGTTTTTTGGTTTTTCACTTGTCTGTTAGTATGGCAACGGATAGTCCTGTTAGCCCCAGCACTCCTCACTTATTCACTGACTCAGGGGCACCCGAAGTTCCCTGTAATGTTCCATTGGATACCTCTGCCTTGTTAGTCTCACTATCGCAGAGACTAGATCAGTTGAACGCACGCTTTGACCGTTTGGAGGAACTTGGCGTTCACAAGAGCCGGTTCGCGGCTCCAACTTCCGTGCCTACTCGAAGTGGAGTTGAGTCTAACGGCTCAACTGCGAGTTCTGGATTTTTTGTTCCTGCAGCTCAACCTTCTGGCTCTATTAGCGGGCAAGACTTCTCGGTTCCTGCAGCCCAACCTCTTGTTCTTCGTAACACAGGAAGCATTGGCTTGGACGCCACTCAAGGTACTGAATTCTGTCGTGGTGTTGCTTCTTTTGTCAGAATGGGTACGTCCAACCGAGACGGGCGTCCTTTTAGTGATGTTACTCACTCAGGACCGCATGTTTTGACCGCTGGTTACAATCAGCAGGTTCGTGCTGGTGACATTACCGTGCCTAATTGTGGGCAAGATATTAATTCAAGTGGTCCATTCGTTTTATCGGAATGGATGAATAATACTGACAAATTTCAGTTTTCACAGCAGAGTACTGGTACAGTGGGTCCTCAAAGTAGCGACCTTGCTAATGAACTTTTAGCAGATAAGCTAAAAACTTTTGACAATAAAATTCTTAGGTTAAAAAAACTTCAGCTTGAGATTGTTTACTTTAAACAATGCATCCAAGAGAGGCTTGTTCCGAAGGGTTTACGAAGCAATTTCTCTCCATCTGGGTTATTGAATGATGCTTGCTTTTACAGTGAATTACAAGATTTATTCCAACAACAGGGTGTTCTGTTGATGGAACTGATTGTTAAGCATTATAGCCGATATGTTTGTGTATTATTGAATGAAATTGATGTTCTGGACAAGGAAATGAGGGCAGACTTGAACTTCACAAGGTACAAATTTGATTATGATCGTACCTTGACAAGTATTGACTCACTATTGGTGAAGTTAAAATTGAACAAGAGTAAGAAACTTGTGAGGGACAGATTGGCCTATCATGACAATGTTGCATATCCTAGACTCCAATATTCAGACTCCACGAAGTCTAACACTAGGGTCAACCAGGGACAATTGGGTTCAACAGTGAATATTGAACTAGATGACACCTTTGTAGACGAGGACAACTTTGTGGAGGAAGAAGTGGGACCTAGACGTAGTGACAGAATCAAGGGGCTTAAAAGAAATAACCCAGGTAATAAAAACAACCCAGGTAATAAAAACACCTTAACTAATAAAAACAGTAATAACAATAATTTTTTAGGCAAACGGAAGTTCCGCCGACAATCCAACAAGAGGGTGAACTAGAAATGATGACTGACAGCTTTATTAATACTAGTGATGTCTCTTCTTATTTTAATGATATAGACGTTACTAGTGATGACATCGTAGTAAACGCAATTAGCTCTTATCAAGGACATGTTGTCCCTAGAATAATCCTAAATCAAAAGGGCGACTTCAAAATCTACAATTTTACAGAGCTGCATTTGAGAGAGGAACTGGTAGAATTGCTTGCCCTTGGTTATACATTTGTCCCGAGTAGACTTGGAGACACACCAAAGGAGATTCTCGAGTTGAAGTGTTTTGTCCGTAAGCTTAATCTCAAGTTACTTTTTAACAACGGGGTGGATTTAATTCAGGATTCCTTGAAGCTGCCTAGTGTCTTCAATCCACCTCTCCACCCGTCTCTTCAGTTATTTGAGAGGGTTTGTGAGGTTGACTTTAGACATGCTACTAAGGTTTGCCGTAGTAATGTTGGATCTTTATGATACAATATCACTAAAGAACAGGTGCTACTCCTTGATGAACTCTGCCGTTACCCCGTCAGGTTGATTAAACCTGATAAGGGTGCCGGTTTGGTCATCTTTGACAACTCCATGTACATAGAGAAAATGCTTTCCGTCCTGGAGACTTCAGCTTATACTGAAGCCTCCATTAACGAAATAAACCGATCTCATAATATGATGAGAGGTCTCTTTCGTGATTTATTCCTGAGTGGAAAAATAGACCTCGACACTTACAACTATATAGACATAACTTTGCCTAAACTCCCTGTTATGTTTGGCATTCCTAAGGTCCACAAGGATGTTAATAATCCACCTATGAGGGCCTTAGTGGACGAAAGATGTTCTATGACGTACCCAAGTGCCAAATTATTTGATAAGATTCTTTCAAAGTACTTGAAACACCTTCCTGGAGTTTGTAAGGACTCCTGGTCTTTTTTGGAAAGTATTAATAGTATACCGTTCGATGGTGAGAACAATTTTCTCACCATCGACGTGGTGGACTTATATACTTCCATTCCACACCAGGAAGCTTTGGAATGGCTGGCTCTCTTACTTGTAGATTTTGGAGCACCAAAATCTGAGGTCGACCTTGTTACCGAAATCTTGGATGTTGTCTTGTCATGTAACTATTTTTTGTTTGACAAGAAATTCTTCCTGCAGAAGAAAGGTGCAGCCATGGGCTCACCTTGCGAAGCATCTGTGGCCAATTTTTTCATGGGGTACTGGGAAAGGAATTTTCTTTTTTCCTCCCCAGATTTGATGGGCTTTGTCCAATTTTACACGAGATACCTTGACGATATTTTTATCTTGTTTCGAGGTAGTCACACTGATGCTAGCCATTTCGTTAATTCATTAAATGGTACAACGGAATTTCTAAAATTCACGTTTAAGTTTTCGGTAACAGATATTGACTACCTGGATGTGAAACTTTGTAAGGATGTTGGCACGAATGTTTATGTCTCAAATGTGTTCAGAAAACCCACATATTGCAATTCTTTCCTGCACTTTTCAAGCCAACACCCCCTTAAACAAAAGAGAGCTATTGTGAAGGGCCAGCTGGTTAGAGCAGGGAGAATGTGCAGTAGGTTGGCTGATTTCCAGAGCGAGTGTGAACAGCTCGGTAACATGTTTCTCAATAGAGGCTATCCGAGACAACTTGTAGAAGAACTAACTTCCGAGGTTCTTAAAAAGAGGTTGAGTGGGTTTTTCAAACCTATCTTATACCAAGCCCAACTAAGATCGGACTCTTTGCAACCTGACATGTCAGCACCATCCAGTGGTATAATTGATCTACCACTTGCTATTAATAGTACTAGCAACGGACGCGACTTCTTATTAAGTTACGTCATTACTTACAGTTTCAACTCTAGAGCTATTATGTCAATAATACGGAAGAACTGGCAATTCATTTTGAGTAGCCCTGGTATAACAGGAAAATTGGGACCTTTTCCCAATTTTACCTTCAAAAGGAACAATAATCTTAAAGAACTCTTACAAAGGGACTTCCATAGTATAGGTTTTAATAAACGAATTGGTATGTCCACATGTGGCTTTTGCAATTGGTGTCACAAAGTCAGGATAGGGCAGACTTATACAATAAGGGATAGGAAGTATACTATTAAATTTCCACTTAATTGCGAGAGTAGATCTATAGTGTACGTGGCCTTTTGTGAGTGCTGCCCCTCCTTTTACATAGGTAAGACTGATCGTAGACTGCGTGACCGCGTCTACGAACATATGTATGCTATCAAGAAAAAAATTGACACCAATGCCTTAGCCAAGCATATAGACAACTTCCCAGGCCATTGTTTTTAATTTATGGCCATTGACTAAGTAACAACTAACATTCGTGGGGGCCCTATTCCATTGCTTTTGGAAACCCGCGAGTTGGTGTGGCAGTTGAGAATGGATGCTTTTTGCTATCCAGGTCTCAACGAAAACTGTAACATCTCCGCAGTTCTGAGACTTAGAAGCTATTTAAGGTAGTGTAATATTTTAATATTTTAATATATTGGGTGCACCCTGCTTGTTTTTAAATAGTTGGTGACACCATTTTGAAATGTATTTTTTGATACATTTACAGTTTGTGTTTTAACTATGGTACTGCAGTTTTTTATTCAGTGTTGAAGGTATATACCTTTATATCTTGGTATATTCTATTTATTATTTATATAAAGTATTTTTGTCTTGTTTTTTAGTTTGACGTTATACTCCATTGATCATATTTTGTGTCAATGAACGGACTATTTCCTTGCAAACAAAGGCATGGAACTAGCTTTTTCCTGTTAAAATAGCATAATAGTTTTTCATTTTGACTTATATGGTTATAAAAATCATTCTTGTTGATTTAATCTAACTTGCTACAACATGCCATCTTTGGTCCATATAATTTTTATGACTGGATTTATGTATTCCAACATTTTTTTGTAAAAATTGCAGAAAATGATTCCTAATTGATGTGATGTCACTTCCTCTTAACTTCTTATTTATACTGAGCGTGCATTGATATTATTGTTTATTTTACTTTTCTCTGAAGAAGCCACACTGTTTTGTGGGGAAACGCTTGTTAAAAATAATAAATTTGCGTTCAGATTTTACTATCTGGTGGTCTGCTGGTGCAAGGAGTCCGTGTCTTTTTGGTTTTCTACAGTTTATTAAATGAAAAAGAAAAAATGTGGATAGTTAAGTTGGGGGCTTTATTTTCCCCGGGTCTTAATATTTGTAACATTTTAAAATGCATTTCCCAAAAATTTTTTCATGATTTTTTTCATGATGTATAGGGATGAATATTATTATTTCTTTACTATGCCTTAAAATGCTTTATTGATTCATTGATAATTACTGCTGGATATATAAATGGATGAATTTCCTAGTTGGATGATAATCACTGATGAAGGCAAATGTGCTGAAACCGGTCTGATTTTTTACATTCAGAATAAACCGAGTTATCATTCTTGGTGCTGGCCTCTTTTTTGACTTTGTGCTAACTTTTTTGGCCTTTTGCACCTGCCCTACATGCAAAACCTTTCTTTGGATCAATGTAGTGTTTCATCAATTATTACTTATGTAGGCTGTGCTATGTAGTGTTTCATCAGTTATTACACATGCAGGATGAGATATGTTGTGTTTCATCAGCTATTACTCAAGCAGGTTATGATATGTAGTGTTTAATCAGTTATTACTCATGCAGGTTGTGATATGTAGTGTCCCATTAGTTATTACTCATACAGGTTGTGATATGTAATGTTTCATTAGTTATTACTCTTGCAGTTTGTGAAATGTAGTGTTTAATCAGTTATTACTCATGCAGGTTTTGATATGTAATGTTTCATTAGTTTTTACTCATGCATGTTGTGATATGTAGTGTTTCATCAGAAATTACTCATGCAGGTTGTGATATGTAGTGTTTAATCAGTTATTACTCATGCAGGTTTTGATATGTAATGTTTCATTAGTTTTTACTCATGCATGTTGTGATATGTAGTGTTTCATCAGAAATTACTCATGCAGGTTGTGATATGTAGTGCTTCATTAGTTATTACTCATGCAGGTTGTGATATGTAGTCTTTCATCAGTTATTACTCATACAGGTTGTGATATGTAGTGTTTCATTAGTTATTCCTCATGCAGGCTGTGATATGGAGTGTTTCATCTGTTATTACTCAATCAGGCTGTGATATGTAGTGTTTCATCAGGTATTACTCATGCAGGTTGTGATATGTAGTGCTTCATTAGTTATTACTCATGCAGGTTGTGATATGTAGTCTTTCATCAGTTATTACTCATACAGGTTGTGATATGTAGTGTTTCATTAGTTATTCCTCATGCAGGCTGTGATATGGAGTGTTTCATCTGTTATTACTCAATCAGGCTGTGATATGTAGTGTTTCATCAGGTATTACTTATGCAAGCTGTGATATGTAGTGTTTCATCAGTTATTACTCATGCAGGCTGTGATATGTAGTGTTTCATTAGTTATTACTTATGCAGGTTTTGCAATGTACTGCTTCCTCAGCTATTACTCATGCAGGTTGTGATATGTAGTGTTTCATCAGTTATTAATCATGCAAGTTGTGATATGCAGTGTTTCATCAGTTATTACTCATGCAGGTTGTGATATGTTGTCTTTCATTAGTTATTAGTCATGCAGGCTGTGATATGTAGTGTTTCATTAGTTCTTACTCTTGCAGTTTGTGAAATGTAGTGTTTCATCAGTTATTACTCATGCAGGCTGTGCTATGTACTGTTTCATCAGCTATTACTCATGCAGGTTGTGATATGTGGTGTTTCATATGTTGTTACTCCTATAGGCTGTGATATGTAGTGTTTCATTAGTTCTTACTCTTGCAGTTTGTGAAATGTAGTGTTTCATCAGTTATTACTCATGCAGGTTGTGCTATGTACTGTTTCATCAGTTATTACTCATGCAGTTGTGACATGTAGTGTTTCATTGCTTTTTACTCATGCAGGCTGTTTTATTTAGTGTTTCATCAGTTATTACTCATTCAGGTTGTGATATGTAGTGTTTCATCTTGCAGGTTGTGATCTGTAGCTTTTCATCAGTTATTACTCATGCAGGTTGTGATATGTAGTGTTTCATTAGTTATTACTCATGCAAGTTAAGATATGTAGTATTCACCAGTTATTACTCATGCAGGCTGTGCTATGTGGTGTTTCATCAGTTATTACTCATGCAGGCTGTGATATGCATTGTTTCTTCAGCTATTACTCATGCAGGCTGTGATATGTAGTGTTTCATTCATTATTACTCATGCAGGCTGTGCTATGTATTGTTTCTTCAGCTATTACTCATGAAGATTGTGATATTTAGTGTTTCATTAGTTATTACTCATCCAAGAGGTGATATGTAGTGTTTCATCAGCAATTACTCATGGAGGTTGTGATATGTAGCATTTCATCAATTATTATTCATGCAGGCTGTGATATGTACTGTCTCAGTTATTTATGCAGCATGTGATATGTACTGCTTCTTCAGCTATTACTCATGCAGACTGTGATATGTAGTGTTTAATCAGTTATTACTCATGCAGGTTGTGATATGTAGTGTTTCATCAGTTATTACTAATTCAGTCTGTACTATGTAGTGTTTCATCAGCTATTACTTATTCAGGCTGTGATATGTAGTGTTTCGTCATTTATTACTTATGCAGGCTGTGGTATGTAGTGCTTCGTCAGTTATTACTGATGCAGGTTGTGCTATGTAGTATTTCATTAATTATTACATATGCAGGCTACGCTATATAGTGTTTCATCAGTTATTATTCATGCAGGTTCTGATATGCAGTGCTTCATCATGCAGGCTGTGATATGTAGTGTTTCATCAGTTGTTATTTATGCAGGTTGTGATATGCAGTGTTCCATTAGTTATTACTCATGCAGGTTGTGATATATAATGTATCATCAGTTATTACTCATACATGTTATAATATGTAGTGTTTCATTAGTTATTACTCATGCAGGCTGTCCTATTTAATGTTTCATCAGATATTACTTATGAAGATTGTGATATGTAGTCTTGCATCAGTTATTACTCATGCAGATTGTGGTATGCAGTGTTTCATCAGTTATTACTCATGCAGGCTGAGATATGTATGTTTCATCAGCTATTTCTCATGCAGGTTGTGATATGTAGTATTTCATCACTTATTACTTATGCAGGCTGTGATATGTAGTGTTTCATATGTTGCTACTCATATAGGCTATGATATGTAGTGTTTCATCAGTTATTACTCATGCAGTTGTGATATGTAGTGTTTCATTGCTTTTTACTCATGCAGGCTGTTTTATTTAGCGTTTCGTCAGTTATTACTCATTCAGGTTGTGATACGTAGTGTTTCATCTTGCAGGCTGTGATACGTAGTGTTTCATCAGTTATTACTAATGCAGGTTGTGATATGTATTGCTTCATTAGTTATTACTCTTGCAGGTTGTGATATGTAGTCTTTCATCAGTTATTACTCATGCAGGTTGTCATATGTAGTGTTTCATTCATTCATGCTCATGCAGGTTGTGATATGTAGTGTTTCATCAGCAATTACTCATGCAGGCTGATATGTAGTATTTCATCCGTTATTACTCATGCAGGTTGTGATATGTAGTGTTACATCAGTTTTTATTCATGCAGGCTGTGATATGTAGTGTTTCATCAGGTATTACTCATGCATGTTTTGATATGTAGTGTGTCATCAGTTATTACTCATGAATGGTTGTGGTATGTAGTGTTTCATTAGTTATTACTCAATCAGGTGGTGATATGTAGTGTTTTATCAGGTATTACTTATGCAGGCTGTTATATGTAGTGTTTCTTCAGTTATTCCTCATGCAAGCTGTGATATGTAATGTTTCGCTATTTATTACTTAGGCAAGCTGTGCTATGTACTGCTTCCTCAGCTATTACCCATGAAGGTTGTGATATTTAGTGTTTCATTGGTTATTACTCATGCAAGCTGTGATATGTAGTTTTTCATCAGCAATTGCTCATGCAGGCTGTGATATGTAGTGTTTCATCAATTACTCATGCAGGTTGTGATATGTGATGTTTCATCAGTTATTACTCATGCATGCTGTGATATGTAGTGTCTCATCAGTTATTACTTATGTAGGATGTGATATGTACTGCTTCTTCAGTGATTACTCATGCAGATTGTGATATGTAGTGCTTCATGAGTTGTTAATCATGCAGTATTTGCTATGTAGTGTTTCATCAGCTATTACTCATACAAGATATGATATGTAGTGTTTCATCAGTTATTACTTATGCAGGCTGTGTTATGTAGTATTTCTTCAGTTATTACTCATGCAGGTTATGCTATGTAGTGTTTCATCAGCTATAACTCATGCAGGTTGTGATATTATTGTTTCATCAGTTCTTATTAATGCAAGCCGTGATATATAGTGTTTCAGCAGCTATTACTCATTGGTTCCTGTTATTTAATCGTCTGTCCTAAATGTCTAGTCTTGGAAGATCGAACTGGGAAGTTCGAAAAATAGAAATGTCAAAGCCAAGGAAACAGCCAACCAAATTCTTTCCCTGGGAAAGAATTCAAATTTCCGTGGCTTTGACATTTTCTGTACTGTGGTGTGAAAGTTATGGATCGGGTTATGGTAAATGTGTGAGTTTGACGAACGTTGGGAGGGGGCTTAATGGCTAAGGTGTTTTACTTACAAACACAAGGTGCAGGGTTTGTGTCTCACAAGGGATAATTGGCTAGGCTTAAAATGACTCGCAAGGGCAGTTAGCTTAGTACTAAACTATGAACCTATGAACCTATGAACCTATAAGGGTGCAGGTAAGGTAAGTGTGCGAAAGTGATGGACATTAGGGTTAGGGCACAGGTAAGATAAGTGTGCGATAGTGACGGACTTTAGGGTTAGGGCACAGGTAAGGTAAGTGTGCGATAGTGACAGACTTTGGGGTTAGGGTGCAGCTAAGGTAAGTGTGCGATAGTGACGGACTTTAAGGTTAGGGCACGGGTAAGGTAAGTGTGCGATACTGATGGACTTTAGGGTTAGGGCACAGGTAAGGTAAGTGTGCGATAGTGACGGACTTTAGGGTTAGGGTGCCGGTATGGTAAGAGTGCAATAGCGACGGACCTTAGGGTTAGTGCTTGGGTTAAAGTTAGTGCATAGATAGTTGTGTATGTAAGGTGTAGTGTAGGTTTATTAGGTGTTTGGTGTGCTTGTGTTGTGTGTGTGTTTTTGGAAAAGCAAATTTTTTTCCCTGGGAAAAAATTCTCTGTTCTGGAGTTTCGTTGTTGTCATATTTTGAACTTCCAAATTCGAACATATGGTGTTCAAAATTTTTGAAGTTAGATTATATGACATAGACCCTTACTCATGTAGGTTGTGATACATAGTGTTTCAACAGTTATTACTCATGGAGGCTATGATATGTAGTGTTTCATCATTTATTATTTATGCAGGTTGTGGTATATAGTTTTTCATCTCTTATTACTTATGCAGGCTGTGCTATTTAATGTTTCATCAGTTATTACTTATGAAGGTTGTAATATGTAGTGTTTCATCAGTTTTTACTTATGCAGGCTGTGATATGTAGTGTTTCATCAGTTGTTACTCATATAGGCTGTGGTATGTAGTGTTTCACCAGTTATTACTCATGCTGGTTGTAATATGTAGTGTTTCATTGGTTATTACTCAGGCAGGCTGTGATATGTAATGTTTCATCAGGTATTACTCACACAGCTGTGATATATAATTTCATCAGTTATTACTTAAGCAGGCTGTGATATGTACTGTTTCTTCCTCTATTACTCATGCAGATTATGATATATAGTGTTTCATCAGTTGTTAATCATGGAGGTTGTGATATGTAGTGTTTCATCAGTTATTACCCATGCAGGTTGTGATATGTAGTCTTTCATTAGTTATTTCTCATGCAGGCTGTGCTATGCAATGTTTTATCAGTTATTAGTTATGAAGCTTATGATATGTAGTGTTTCTTCAGTTATTACTCGGGCAGGCTGTGATATATAGTGTTTCATTAGCTATTAGTCATGCAAGCTGTGATTTGTAGGGTTTCAGCAGTTATTACTTATGCAGGTTGTGATGTGTAGTGCTTCATCATTTATTACTTATGCAGGTTGTGATATGTAGTTTTTCATCACTTATTACTCATGCAGGCTGTGCTATGTAATGTTTCATCAGTTATTGCTTATGAAAGTTGTGATATGTAGTGTTTCATCAGTTATTACTTATGCAGGCTGTGATATGTAGTGTTTCACCAGTTATTACTCATGTAGGTTGTGATAGGTAGTGATTCATTGGTTATTACTCATGCAGGCTGTGATATGTAGCATTTCATCATTTATTATTCATGCTGGATGTGCTATTTAGTGTTTCATCAGTTATTGCGTATGCAGGCTGTTCTATGTAGTGTTTCAACAGCTATTACTCATGCAGGCTGTGATATGTAGTGTTTCATCAGTTATTACTCATGCAGGTTGTGTTCTGTAGTGTTTCATTAGTTATTACTCATGCAGGCTGTGGTAGGTAGTGTTTCATAAGCTATTGCTTATGCAGGTTGTGATATTTAATGTTTCATTGGTTATTACTTATGCAAGCTGTGATATAGAGTATTTTAACAGCTATTACTCATGCAGGTTGTGATATGTAGTGTTTCATCAAATATTACTCATGCAGGCTATGATATGTAGTGTTTAATCAGTTATTCCTCATGCATGTTGTGATATGTAGTGTTCCATCAGTTATTACTCACTCAGTCTGTACTATGTAGTGTTTTATCAGTTATTACTTATTCAGGCTGTGATATGTAATGTTTTGTCAGTTATTACTTATGCAGGCTGTGGTATGAAGTGCTTTGTCAGTTATTACTCATGCAGGTTGTGCTATGTAGTGTTTCATTAATTATTACTTATACAGCCTGTGCTATGTAGTGTTTCAATGGTTATTACTCATGCAGGTTCTGATATGCAGTGTTTCATCATGCAGGCTGTGATATGTACTGCTTCATCAGTTATTACTCATGCAGGTTGTGATATGTAGTGTTCCATTAGTTATTACTAATGCAGGTTGTGATATGTATTGTTTCATTAGTTATTACTCATGCAGGTTGTGCTATGTAGTGTTTCAATGGTTATTACTCATGCAGGTTCTGATATGCAGTGTTTCATCATGCAGGCTGTGATATGTACTGCTTCATCAGTTATTACTCATGCAGGTTGTGATATGTAGTGTTCCATTAGTTATTACTAATGCAGGTTGTAATATGTATTTTTTCATTAGTTATTACTCATGCAGGTTGTGATATGTAGTCTTTCTTCAGTTATTACTCATGCAGGTTGTGATATGTAGTGTTTCATTCACTATTCCTCATGCAGGTTGTGATATGTAGTGTTTCATCGGCAATTACTCATGCAGGCTGATATGTAGTGTTTCATCAGCAATTACTCATGCAGGTTGTGATATGTAGTGTTTCATCAGTTATTATTCATGCAGGCTGTGATATGTAGTGTTTCATCAGGTAATACTCATGCAGGTTTTGATATGTAGTGTGTCATCAGTTATTACTCATGAATGGTTGTGATATGTATTGTTTCATCAGTTATTACTCAGTCAGGCAGTGATATGTAGCATTTCTTCAGGTATTAATTATGCAGGCTGTTATATGTTGTGTTTCATCAGTTATTACTCATACAGGCTGTGATATGTAGTGCTTCACTAGTTATTACTTAGGCAGGCTGTGCTATCTACTGCTTCCTCAGCTATTACTCATGGAGGTTGTGATATTTAGTGTGTCATCAATTATTACTCATTCAGGTTGTGATATGTAGTGTTTCATTACTTATTACTCATGCAGGCTGTGATATGTAGTTTTTCATCAATTACTCATGCATGTTGTGATATGTGGTGTTTTATCAGTTACTACTCATGAAAAGTTGTGATATGTAGTGTTATATCCCTTATTACTCATGCAGGTTGTGATATGTACTGCTTCATCTTGCAGGCTGTTATATGTAGTGTTTCATCAGTTATTACTCATGCAGGTTGTGATATGTAGTGTTTCATTAGTTATTACTCATGCAGATTGTGATATGTTGTGTTTCATTGGTTATTACTCATGCAGACTGTGATATGTAGTGTTTCATCAGTTATTTTTCATGCATGCTGTGCTATGTATTTTTTCATCAGCTATTACTTATGCAGGCTGTGATATTTAGTGTTTTATCAGTTATTACTTATGCAGGTAGTGATATATAGTGTTTCATCATTTATTACTCATGCTGGAAGTGCTACTTAGTGTTTCATCAGTTATTGCTTATGCAGGCTGTTCTATGTAGTGTTTCATCAGCTATTACTCATGCAGGCTGTGATATGTAGTGTTTCATCGGTTATTACTCATGCAGGTTGTGATTTGTAGTGTTTCGCTAGTTATTACTTATGCAGGCTGTGGTATGTAGTGTTTCATCAGCTATTGCTCATGCAGTTATATTTAATGTTTATTTGCTTATTACTTATACAAGCTGTGATATGTAGTGTTTTGACAGCTGTTACACATGCAGGTTGCGATATGTAGTGTTTCATCAAATATTACTCATGCAGGTTATGATATGTAGTGTTGAATCAGTTATTTCTCATGCAAGATGTAATATGTAGTGTTTCATCAGTTATTACTCATTCAGTCTGTGCTACGTAGTGTTTCATCAGGTATTACTTATACAGGCTGTGATATGTAATGTTTTGTCAGTTATTATTTATGCAGGCTTTGGTATGAAGTGCTTTGTCAGTTATTACTCTTGCAGGTTGTGCTATGTAGTGTTTGATTAATTATTACTTGTGCAGGCTGTGCTATGTAGTGTTTCATCAGTTATTACTCATGCAGGTTCTGATATGTAGTGTTTCATCATGCAGGCTGTGATATGTACTGCTTCATTAGTTATTACTTATGCAGGTTGTTATATGTATTGTTTCATTAGTTATTACTCATGCAGTGGTAACATGTAGTGTTTCATTGGTTATTACTCATGCAGGCTGTTTTATGTAGTGTTTCATCAGTTATTACTCATTCAGGTTGTGATATGTAGTGTTTCATCTTGCAGGCTGTGATATGTAGTGTTTCATCAGTTATTACTAATGCAGGTTGTTATATGTATTGTTTCATTAGTTATTACTCATGCAGGTTGTGATATGTAGTCTTTCATCAGTTATTACTCATGCAGGTTGTGATATGTAGTGTTTCATTCTTTATTCCTCATGCAGGTTGTGATATGTAGTGTTCCATCAGCAATTACTCATGCAGGCTCATATGTAGTGTTTCATCCTTTATTACTCATGCAGGTTGTGACATGTAATGTTTCATCAGTTATTATTCATGAAGGCTGTGATATGTAGTGTTTCATCAGGTAATACTCATGCAGGTTTTGATATGTAGTGTGTCATCAGTTATTACTCATAGATGATTCTGATATGTAGTGTTTCATCAGGTATTACTTATGCAGGCTGTGGTATGTACTACTTCCTCAGCTATTACTCATGGAGGTTGTGCTAGTTAGTGTTTCATCGGTTATTACTCATGCAAGGTAAGATATGTAGTGTTTCATCAGCAATTGCTCATGTAGGCTGTGATATATAGTGTTTCATCAATTATTACCCATGCAGGTTGTGATATGTGGTGTTTTATCAGTTATTACTCATGAAAGATTGCGATATACAGTGTTTCATCAGTTATTACTCATGCAGGCTGTGCTATGTAGTGTTTCATCAGCTATTAGTCATGCAGCTTGTGATATTTAGTTTTTCCTCAGTTATTACTCATGCAAGCCATGATATGTTGTGTTTCATCATGTATTACTCATGCAGGTTGTCACATGTAGTGTTTCATCAGTTATTACTCATGCAATCTATGATATGTAGTGTTTCATCAGTTATTACTTATGCAGGCTGTGATATGTAGAATTTCATCAGTTATTACTCATGCAGGTTGTGATTTGTAGTGTTTTATTAGTTATTACTCATGCAGGCTGTGCTATGTAGTGTTTCATCAGCTATTACTCATGCAGGTTGTGATATTTAATGTGTCATCGGTTATTACTCATGCAAGTGATGATATGTAGGGTTTCATCTTGCAGGCTGTTATATGTAGTGTTTCATCAGTTATTACTCATGCAGGTTGTGATATGTAGTGTTTCATTAGTTGTTGCTCATATTTGCTGTGATATGTAGTGTTTCATCAGTTATTACTCATGCAGGTTGTGATATGTAGTGTTTCAATGGTTATTACTCATGCAGGCTGTGATATGTAGTGTTTCATCAGTTATTTTTCATGCATGCTGTGCTATGTATTTTTTATCAGCTATTACTTATGCAGGCTGTGATATTTAGTGTTTCATCATTTATTACTCATGCAGGTAATGATATGTAGTGTTTCATCATTTATTACTCATGCCGAATGTGCTAGTTAGTGTTTCATCAGTTATTGCTTATGCAGGCTGTTCTATGTAGTCTTTCATCAGCTATTACTCATGCAGGCTGTGATATGTAGTCTTTTATTGGTTATTACTCATGCAGGTTGTGATGTGTAGTGTTTCGTTAGTTATTACTTATGCAGGCTGTGCTATGTACTTCTTCCTCAGCTATTACTCATGCAGGTTGTGATATGTTGTGTTTCATCAGCTATTAATCATGCAGGTTGTGATATGCACTGTTTGATCAGTTATTACTCATGCAGATTGTGATATGTAGTGTTTCATTAGTTATTAATCATGCAGGTTTTGATATTTAATGTTTCATTGGTTATTAATTATGCAAGCTGCGATATGTAGTGTTTCAACAGCTATTACTCATGCAGGTTGTGATATGTAGTGTTTCATCAATTATTACTCATGCAGGCTGTGATATGTAGTGTTTAATCAGTTATTACTCATGCAGGTTGTGATATGTAGTGTTTAATCAGTTATTACTCATTCAGTCTGTACTACATAGTGTTTCATCAGCAATTACTTATACAGGCTGTGATATGTAGTGTTTTATCAGTTATTACTTATTCAGGCTGTGATATGTAGTGTTTCATCAGTTATTACTTATGCAGGCTGTGGTATGAAATGCTTCGTCAGTTATTACTCATGCAGGTTGTGCTATGCAGTGTTTCATTAATTATTACTTTTGCAAACTGTGCTATGTAATATTTCATTAGTTATCACTCATGCAGGTTCTGATATGTAGTGTTTCATCATGCAGGCTGTGATATGTAGTGTTTCATCAGTTATTACTCATGCAGGATATGATATGCAGTGTTCCATTAGGTATTACTCATGCAGGTTGTGATATGTAATGATTCATCAGTTATTACTCATACATGTAATATGTAGTGTTTCATTACTTATTACTCATGCAGGCTGTGCTATGTAATGTTTCATCAGGTATTACTTATGAAGATTGTGATATGTAGTCTTGCATCAGTTATTACTCATGCAGATTGTGATATAATGTGTTTCATCAGTTATTAGTTATGCAGGTTGTGATATGTAGTGTTTCATCAGTTCTTACTCATGCAGGCTGTGCTATCTACTGTTTCATCAGCTATTACTCTTGCAGGTTGTGATATGTAGTGTTTCATCACTTGTTACTCATATAGGCTGTGATATGTAGTGTTTCCTCAGTTATTACTCATGCAGTGGTGATGTGTAGTGTTTCATTGGTTATTACTCATGCAAGCTGTTTTATGTAGTGTTTCATCAGTTATTACTCATTCAGGTCGTGATATGTAGTGTTTCATCTTGTAGGCTGTGATATGTAGTGTTTCATCAGTTATTACTAACGCATGTTTAATATGTAGTGCTTCATTACTTATTACTTATGCAGGTTGTGATATGTAGTCTTTCATCTGTTATTACTCATGCAGGTTGTGATATGTAGTCTTTCATTCATTATTCCTCATGCAGGTTGTGATATGTAGTGTTTCATCAGGTATTACTCATGCAGGCTGTGATATGTAGTGTTTCACTAGTTATTACTTAGGCAGGCTGTGCTACGTACTGCTTCCTCAGCTATTACTCATGGAGGTTGTGATATTTAGTGTTTCATCGGTCATTTCTCTTGCAATCTGTGATATGTAGTATTTCATCAGCAATTGCTCATGCAGGCTGTGACATGTGGTGTTTCATCAGTTATTACCCATTCAGGTTGTGATATGTAATAGTTTGTCAGTTATTACTCAATCAGGCTGTTATATGTAGTGTTTCATCAAGTATTAATTATGCAGGCTGTGATATGTAATGTTTGATCAGTTATTACTCATGCAGGCTGTGATATGTAGTGTCTCATCAGTTATTACTTATGCAGGATGTGATATGTACTGCTTCTTCAGCTATTACTCATGCAGATTTTGATATGTAGTGCTTTATCATTTGTTAATCATGCAGGCTTTGCTATGTAGTGTTTCATCAGCTTTTTTTCATGCAGCTTGTGATATTTAGTTTTTCATCAGTTATTACTCATGCAAGCCGTGATATGTAGTGTTTCATCATGTATTACTCATGCAGGTTGTGATATGTAGTGTTCCATCAGTTATTACTCATGCAAGCTATGATATGTAGTGTTTCATCAGTTTTTATATGCAGTCTGAGATATATAGTATTTCATCAGTTATTACTATGAAGTGTTTCATCAGCTATTACTCATTCAGGTTGTGATATATAGTGTTCCATCAGTTGTTACTCATGGAGGCTATGATATGTAGTGAATATCACTTATTAGTCATGCAGGTTGTGATATGTAGTGTTTCATCTTGCAGGCTTTTATATGTAGTGTTTCATCAGTTATTTCTCATGCAGGTTGTGATATGTAGTGTTTCATCAGTTGTTGCTCATATAGGCTGTGATATGTAGTGGTTCATCAATTATTACTCATGCAGGTTGTGATATGTAGTGTTTCATTTGTTATTACTCATGCAGGCTGTGATATGTAGTGTTTCATCAGTTGTTATTCATGTAGGCTGTGCTATGTAGTGTTTCATAAGCTATTCCTTATGCAGGCTGTGATATTTAGTGTTTCATCATTTATTAATTATGCAGGCTGTGATATGTAGTGTTTTACCACTTATTACTCATGCAGGGTGTGCTATTTAGTGCTTCATCAGTTATTACTGATGCAGGTTGTGATGTGTCGTGTTTCATTAGTTATTACTCATGCAAGTTGTGATATGTAGTCTTTCATCAGTTATTACTCATGCAGGTTGTGATATGTAGTGTTTCATTACTTATTCCTCATGCAGGTTGTGGTATGTAGTGTTTCATCAGTTATTACTCATGCAGGTTGTGATATGTAGTGTTTCATTAGTTATTACTCATGCAGGCTTTGCTATGTAATGTTTCATTGAGTATTACTTATGAAGGTTGTGATATGTAGTGTTTAATCAGTTATTACTCATACAGGCTGTGATATGTAGTGTCTCATCCATTATTACTTATGCAGGATGTGCTATGTAGTGTTTCTTCAGTTATTACTCATGCAGGTTGTTATATGTAGTGTTTCATCATGCAGGCTGTGATATGTAGTGTTTCATCAGTTATTCATAGGTTCATAGGCTGGTACTAGGCTATCGGCCCTAGGGCTTATACAAGCCTAACAATATCAATTCTCTGGATATTTCTTCCCAAAATATTTACTTCCCTGGACCCCTGTCTAGCAGGGTGATTGACGTGATCCCCGAGGTGAATTTCCTTTCTCCCATCCAATTATCAAGGTTCCTTTTGAAGAGGGCCAAGGAGGCACTCTGCTTGACATGTATGGGCAGTCTATTCCAGAGTATGGGGAGTCTCTGGGTCAGGAACCTATCCCTCCACCATGTTTTTTTCATTGTGATGACAAGGTTTAGATCCCTGGAGCATGGCGCTCTGAGGGATTGTGATTTCTTTAAGTGGAGCATGGCCAGCAGCTCAGGGTTTGACATGGCCTTGTATGTTAAGCAGAGATCACTTCTGAGTAGACAATATGCCACAGAGTATAGCTGCAGTTTTTTTAGATGGTCTGCATAGGGAATCTGCTTTAGGCCTGTGATTTTTTTATGAGGTATTTCTGTGGCCTTTCCAGCTGTTGCAGATGCCTTGTGAGGTACATACCAAATGGGGCACTGTACTCAATAATGGGTCTAATGAAGGATGAGTATAGTGGGACAATGACCTCCTTTTTTCTGGATGAAAAGCCCTTAGTGATGAGGTGTGCCACATAGAAGGATTTCCTGACAGTTGTGGTGATGTGGTTATCGAAGGTAAGAATACTGTCCACCTGTGTCCCTAAGTCTCTCATCACACTTTAAGTGTTTAGTGTACTGCCACCTATGTGGTAATTCATGGGTACATGTTTTTCCCAAAGGGGATAACTATACATTTCTTGGCATTAAACTTGAGCCCATGGCTCTGGCACCAAGCAGCTGTTTCTGTAAGGCCCTTTTGTAGAATATCCACATCACTTGGGGATTCAATAATGGCTCCCAGTTTGCAGTCATCTGTGAACTTTGTTAGCCAGAGTCCCTTAGTGTTGGCCTGTACTTCAGAGAAGTAGATGCTAAACAAGAGCAGTCCCAGGACTGAACCCTGAGGTGCTCCACTTGTCACTTGTCTGGAGCTGGATTTGGAGTTGGCTACTTTTACAGTCTGGGTTCTGTCAGTAAGCCAGTTGGCAACTCATCGAGTGACGTAGGGATTTATGCACAACTTAGAAAGTTTATCTATGATTCTAGAGTGGGGGATGGTGTCAAAGGCCTTGGTGAGGTCCAGATAGGCTGTGTAGACCTCTTTACCCTCATCCACAGCTCTGGAGACTGATTCAAAGAAGTCAATCAGGTTCAGGAGACAAGATCAGCCCTTCACAAACCCAAACTGGGTGGGGTCCAGTGATTGAAGGTTGCCAATGTCTTTGTTTATAAGTGCCATGATAATGTGTTCCATGCCCTTGCAGATCAGGCTCATCAGACTGAAGGGATGGAATTTATTGGGATCCAAGGTGGCTCCCCCTTTCTGGAGTGGGATAACTGTAGCTGTGCACCACTCAGTGGGCATGAAGCCTGAGGTGAGGCTGTGATTAAGTATATTAATGTTAATAACGTTATTACTCATGCAGGTTGTGATATGCAGTGCTCCATTAGGTATTACTCATGCAGGTTGTGATATGTAATGTTTCATCAGTTATTACTCATGCATGTTGTGATATGTAGTGTTTCATCAGATACTATTCATGCAGGTTGTGATATGTAGTGTTTCATCAGTTATTACTCATGCAGGCTGTGATATGTAGTGTCTCATCAGTTATTACTTATGCAGGATGTGATATGTACTGCTTCTTCAGCTATTACTCATGCATATTGTGATATGTAGTGCTTCATCAGGTGTTAATCATGCAGGTTGTGATATGTAGTGTTTCATCAGTTATTATGCATGCAGGATGTGATATGCAGTATTTCATTATTTATTACTCATGCAGGCTTTGCTTTGTAGTGTTTCATCAGCTATTACTCATGCAGCTTGTGATATTTAGTTTTTCATCAGTTATTACTCATGCAAGCCGTGATATGTAGTGTTTCATCAGGTATTACTCATGCAGGTTGTGATATGTAGCGTTTCATCAGTTATCACTCATGCAAGTTATGATATGTAGTGTTTCATCAGTTATCACTTATGCAGGCTGTGATATGTAGTGTTTCATCAGTAATTACTCATGCCGGTTGTCATATTTTTCATTAGTTATTTCTCATGCAGGCTGTGCTATGTATTGTTTCATCAGCTATTACTCATGAAAATTGTGATATTTAGTGTTTCATCTGTTATTACTTATGCAAGCTGTGATATGTAGTGTTTCATCAGCAATTAGTCATGCAGGTTGTGATATGTAGTGTTTCCTCAGTTATTACTCATGCAGGCTGTGCTGTGTACTGCTTCCTCAGCTATTACTCATGCAGGTTGTGATATGTAGTGTTTCATCAGTTATTAATCATGCATGTTGTGATATGCAGTGTTTCATCAATTATTACTCATGAAGGTTGTGATATGTAGTCTTTCATCAGTAATTACTCATGCAGGCTGTGATATGTAGTGCCTCTTCAATTATTACTCATGCTGGTTGTGGTATGTAGGCTTTCATTAGTTTGTACTCATGCAGGTTGTGATATGTAGTTTTTCATCAGTTATTACGCATGCAGGCTGTGATATATAGTGTTTCATCAGTACTTACTCATGCAGGTTGTGATATGTGGTGTTTCATCAGTTATTACTAATGCAGGCTGTGATATGAAGTGTTTCATCAGTTATTCCTCATGCAGGCTGCGTTATGTAGTGTTTCATCAGTTGTTACCCATGCAGGCTGTTATATATAGTGTTCCATCAAGTATTACTCATGCAGGCTTTTATATGTAGTGTTTCATCAGCTATTTCTCATGCAGGTTGTGATATGTAGTGTTTCATTAGTTATTACTCATGCAGGCTGTGCTATCTAGTGTTTCTTCAGCTATTACTCATGCATGTTGTGATATTTAGTGTTTCATTAGTTATTACTCATGCAGGCTGTGCTATGTAGTGTTTCATCATCTGTTACACATGCAGGTTGTGATATTTAGTATTTCATCAGTTGTTACTTATGCAGTCTGTGATATGTAGTGTTTCATCAGTTATTGCTCATGCAGGTTGTGAATTCTAGTGTCTCATCAGTTATTAATCATGCAGGCTGTGATATGTAGTGTTTCATCAGTTATTACTCATGCATGCTGTGATATGTAATGTTTTGTCAGTTGTTACTTATGCAGGCTCTGATATGTAGTGTTCCATCAGTTATTACTCATACATGTTGTGATATGTATTGTTTTGCCAGTTATTACTCATGCAGCCTGTGCTATGTAGTGTTTCATCAGTTATTACTTATGCAGGCTGTGCTATGTAGTGTTTCATCAGCTATTACTCATGCAGGCTGTTATCTGTAGTGTTTCGGCAGCTATTACTTATGCAGGCTGTTATATGTAGTGTTTTATCAGCTATTAATTAATTTATTTATTTATTTTACATTTGTTGACCGGGAGAGTCCAACTGGATTACAAGTCCATTTTCAGTGGAGGCCCGGGGAGAAAAGCTCCAAGAGAAAAATTTTTTTACAAAACATCAGCTGATGAAGCGGTTGTTTGAGAGACCGTGAAAGTGCTAACCTGTTGTGATTAAATTAGTTGCCTTTTTCTGCTGTGTCGAAGTGCTTTTTATCTCTTTTATTTTTTGATTCATTTTATTTGCACTTCGTGTTTTCTGGGAACTTTTTACTTATTTTGTTTCAGCTATTGTTCATGCAGGCTGTGATATGTAGTGTCTCATCAGCTGTTACTCATGCAGGGTATAATATGTAGTGCTTCATTGTACTTGTTACCCTGTACTGTATAGTCAGTACCTTAAAATGTTACATGTTATATCTTCCTGCAGTAGAGTCAAGCTTCCTGGCCTAGTGTATGAGTAATTAGATAGCAAGATGATAAACTCTCACACTCAGAGCACAGTGCCTGCCTATAAGTCCCTGTGCTTTCATAGCAGCTTTACTTCCAAATCTGTTTTTCAAACATGGAAGAATGGGGTACTACCCACATTTTATGGAAGCTAAGAGGTTATCTTATGGTTGTAAAAGATCACATCTACTGTTCCAGTGGTGCTGTAAAACATTGAGACACTACTATAAGGTAATGCCGTTCATGTGTAGCTTCATATACCAGCACCAAGACACGTGATAGAGTATTGCATCAAGCTATTACACTTGAGCCTTTAAAGGAAAGTAGAGTCCTCTTTACTGGTCAGCAGATGGAATTGTGACTGATGTTATGGGTAGCAGTTCCTGTTATCATCTTGCCATGGTCTTTGTCAAAGGAAAAATATACTTTAAAAATGGTCAAAACATAGTAGGTTCAGGTTAAGGCACTTTAATCTTGCAGCAAGGAGACAAAAACGTGCTAATACAGAGTTTGTCTAACTAGAATCAGGAAATGCAGACATTTTTATACACTTTCTAATAAGACATTGCCTACCAAGCTGACGTAGTGAATCACAAGTTTTGTCATCATTATTTTGTAGTGATTGTTTTTACAATATTCTGCTGGTACTATCAATTTTTATGAGAAACTTCCTAAGAAAAACAACGTGGCCTTGGCTACCACCGGTTAGATATATGCAATGTTACCATTCAAGGTACTATGGCTAATTCGAGCGCAAAGCAAGTATAGATTGCAGTTCATTTCTCTAACAGTCCTTTGTCTATGTTACCTCCAACTTCTGAAGCTGTGTATGTTCTCATACTTCGAACAGAACTGATTGTTTAAAATCATTACATTTACAGAATATAGCATTGTTCATTCATTTCTTTCTGACCTAGCAGATAATCACCTGCTTTTCAAGTACATTTCCAAAAGGCATAAACATGAATATTGCTGTGCTAGCAATTACTAGGTCAGAGGGCATCTTACAAGTTTCAGAAAGCACACTGCAGTTTCAAAAAGCATCTTTTCAGTCTCATATGAAACTCAACTGTATATAGAACCGTGCATATAAAATAGAATGAAAACGTGTTAACTTATTTAGTTTCTAATTAGCATTAAGCATACACACATTAATACATATTTTTCTGACATTTCCCCCCTGTTAATACTTTTTAATTCTATTTTCAAAAGAATAAACAGTTTGCTTCTTCTCCTAATCTCTTCCATTCAGGATTTGCAGTTAAGAAAGTAATTCAGTTTAAACTTATGAAAGTGTTTCACATTCTAACAATTCTTCAATTTCAGTACTTTGATACAAAGTCTCAGAAACTGATATATCTATAATTCTTTGATTAACTTTTTCATGCAGGGAATACCACAACAAATACATGCTCCTAATAGAAGTAATCCCACACAAATGGCAATCAGGATGTTTATTAGGATGGAACCCCACCCCCCCAAACAAATTCTGGAAAAAGTCCGTCAGAGGGTTTGGGCCTGGTTTGGTCATGGCCGACACTTGCTGTATCACCTCAAGGTGGTCGTTTATCTCATGTTGATGATCAGGTATATACGCACAGCACTCTTCTTTGATTAAAGTGCACGTACCACCTCTCGCCGCTAGGGTGAAGTCAAGGGCCATTCGGTTCTGGAGCACTACAGTTCTCATAGCATTCAGTTCATCGGTTATCAATTCAAGAGCAGAAAAAGTTGCATTACTCATTGCTTTGAGAAGTTTAGACAGTTTTTGCAGCTCCCAAATCAATTTCACTGCGCCATATGTAGGTAATATGCCTGCCCACGATATAACAGCATCACTCAAGTCCATGTGCGTCAGTTTGGTACCCACAGTATGATGGTCTTTCCAGCCTGCTTCGATCTGTCCCACTGGATTTTCAGGCTTCCTGACAGCTTTCTTGGCCACATCTCGGGTATTTCGAATATTTCCCTGAGGCAAAACTGCAGTGTGTCATATGGCCGGGACCAGGTACCCCAAAAAACAACTGCCGGACCAATTCTCAGGTAACCATTTATATACTTTCTTACCACACACAAAATAACAATCCTCTACCTTAGTAGTTACTTTGTTACTTAAATGGCTGCCCTGCATGAAACATTTTCCTATCTATTACAGATAGTTGTTTAAAAAGTACAGGATTACGTTGCACTTGTTCAATAGTCTTATGCATGGACTCAAGAAATGAGTCATAATTTGAATTACAAGCTGTACCCATTTTGTTTGCTTTGGTATAACATTTGTAATGTACAGTCACATTGCACCTGCTCCAACCCACTTGAATTGTGTCATTCTTATAAAAACATACAATTCCCTTTTGCGTCACAGGCAAATACAGTGCTACCTTATCATGTGCTTTAATAGCTACGGTGTCATAAATCAAATTTTCCCAGGTCTCATTGACCCCTAGGGGGACTGCAGTCATTAATAACCCCCTGTATGCTGTTGGTATGGCTGTGCAAATCCAGCAGTTCGAAACATTAAAAGTCTCAGCATACACACGTGTAATTGCCTGATAAGTGTTAAAGTTTGGGTGCCAGTCTATGGTCGGCTCATCACGTTTAATCAGTTCAACTTTTGTGGCAGGAAAAAGGAAAGGCCACAACAAAAAGATCAATGTTATCAGTATAGCTACCAGAATAATCATGCAAGCTTTTTGAGGTTGTTCTGCATCTCTGTTTGCTCTATACCTGGTCATTTTGTTCTCGTTGTACAACAGTAACAAGGTTTTTGTCCAGTTCAAAGTTCTTAACCAGTTTACAGTGTGTCAAATGAATCCAGGACACTCGCTCCGCGATCTTGACTGCAGTGGGTGTCGATAGTAGTACCTGGTACGGCCCTTCCCACTTCGGAGAACTCCAGTTTTTTCTCTTCACCACCTTCACCCAGACCCATGCGCCTGGGGCTACTGCTGCTTCCGATGGTCTTGTTTGCTCTTTATCTGAAACAGAATTTAATTGCAAAAGTTTGTTATTCAAAAATCACCTCATATACCCTGCAAGTGAACTGTCAGCCTCCTGCTCTGCAGGCATGAGAGGTTTCCATTGAGGTGTATAATATGCCCTCCCAGACAGAACTTCAAAAGGAGTTAACCCTTTTGCATTTGGAACAGTTCTCATGCTCAACAGTGCCAGAGGTAAACAGTGCACCCAGTTCTTTTGTGTCTCACTAATCAATTTTCTAAGCTTGTTTTTCAAAACCCCATTATGCCTCTCTACTAATCCTGCAGATTGAGGGTGGTATGCACAATGATTTTTCAGAGAAATCCCAAAATAATGGCTAAGTTGTTGTATAGTTTGATTTACAAAGTGTGTGCCATTGTCACTATAAATCTTTTCCGGTATGCCAAATCTAGGAATAATTTCTTTAACGAGGACTTTTGCAACAGTAGCTGCATCTTGATTTTTAGTTGGAAAAGCTTCCACCCATTTAGAAAACATATCTATAATGACAAGGTAGTACTTTTTATTTTCGCATTTGTTCAGTTCTATAAAATCTATACAAATAATATGGAATGGATACGGTGGTATAGGGAAACTCCCTTGCTTAGGTTTCAATGCCCCTTGTGCATGATGCTTGTTACAAACACGGCATGCTGCACAAAATTTTTTTGTGTAGTTTGTAAATCCATACGTCGTAAACACTCGATTCACTAACTGTACCATCCCCCCTGTTGAGACATGGCACTGCCCATGGCTCAACAAAGCTGCATATCTAAACAAGTTAGATGGTAAAATCGGTTTGTTTTCTTTGGAGATGTACAGTCCCTTCTCAAGGATTGCTCCTCGTTTTATCCACTTCTGTTTTTCTACATTTGTAGTAAGTGTCTGCATTGTTTTTAACATTTCTAAGTCTAAAATCTCAGATGGTTGTAATTCCTCACTCAAAAGAAAAACTTCTGAAGCTGAAGCTGCTTGTTTTGCAGCTGTATCAGCCCTCGCATTACCTTTTGAAATTCTATCCTGTTGCTTGGTATGAGCTGCGCATTTCCAAATAGCTACTTTCTGAGGTAACTGAATAGAGTCTAACAAGTCTAAAATAAATCGCGCATGGTTAATTGGTTTACCAGTAGATGTTATCATTCCCCTATTTTTCCACTGCTGCGCAAAAACATGTACAGTAGAAAAAGCATACTGACTGTCAGTAAAAATGTTTACTTTCTTACCTTTTGCTAAGGTACATGCCCTTGTCAAGGCAATCAATTCTGCTGCTTGTGCAGATAAGTTGTGTGGTAAAGACTTTGCTTCTAAAATCTCGGTATCAGAAACTACTGCATACCCCACTAGATTCTGTCCTGTAGGACCCTTCCTGCACGAGCCGTCCACATAGTATGTCACCTCGGCATCAACCAAGGGAACGTCTGTAAGGTCTTTTCTAGGTAGTGTCTTTTGCTCATTCTCCTGCAGGCAGCAGTGTGGTTTGCCATCTGCAGGGGTTGGGAGCAAGGTTGATGGATGTAAAGTTGTGCATCATTCAATTGTCATATGAGTTTGGCTCAACAGTATAGTCATACAGGAAAGATGTCTAGCAGGAGAAAGATATGCTACTTTTTCTTGCAGTAAAATAATTGTGACTGCATGAGGCACTCTCAATTTGAGAGGGTGGAACAATATTACTGAGGCTGAAGCCTGCACTGCCATTGCAGCTGCGACTACTGCTTGTACACAGTGGGGCAAGGATCGCGCCACTGGGTCTAGCTGTGATGAATAGTAAGCTATGGGGCATTGTTTGTCCCCATGCTGTTGTGTTAACACTGATGTCATATAACCTTGCTTACAGTCTACAGTTTGGAAAAATCACTTATGATAGTTTGGTAATCCTAAAACTAAGGAAGAAGCTATGAGTTGTTTCAGTTTGCAGAAAGCCGATTCTGCTTCTTGTGTCCACTGTCATAAATCTTGTGCTGCCATCGGCTTTTTGAATATCAAGTTAGTCAGCGGAGCAGATTCCAAAGCATAGTTTGGAATCCAACTCCGACAAAAGTTAGTAGTACCCAGGAAGGACATCATTTCCTTCTTGGTAGTTGGTTTAGGTGCTTGTAATATTGCTGTTTTTCTGTCTTCATCTAATATTCTGCCTTCTTTGGATATTACATATCCCAGGTATTTGACCTGTTTTTTCCAAAGTTGCAGTTTGTTTTTGTTTACCTTGTGTCCTTGAGTGGCTAAAAGTTGTAATAATGCTACAGTATCCTCTCTGCATTCTTGCTGGGTGGGGGCTGCCAGCAGAATGTCGTCTACATAAAGTAAAATCTGACTGCCTTTCGGTGGGATAAATCCCGCCAGGTTACTTGCCATTTCTTGTGCGAATATTGTTGGACTTTCACAATATCCCTGTGGTAGTCTCGTATATGTATACCGTTTTCCCTGAAATGTAAATGCAAACCAATATTGGCTGTCAGGGTCTATTGGTATTGAGAAAAAATTCATTGCTAATATCTACCACAGAAAAATACTTCTGTTGAGGTTTCAAATCATTCAATAAAGTGTGTGGATCTGGCACCGTAGGTGCCCTGGGTATAACTGCGTCATTTACAGCTTGTAAATCTTGGACCATACGCCATTCTCCATTTGCTTTCCTAACAGGAAATAAGGGTGTATTACACGGTGAATCAGGAGATTCTATTAAGACTCCTTCCTTAAGTAAGGCTGCTATTATAGGTTTGATTCCTATTTCTGCATCCTTTCTTAAGGGATACTGTCTCTTTTGAGGTCTAAATGCTGATTTTGGCGTGATAGTAACTGGTCCTGCTGTACGAATAAGTCCTACATCTGATTTCCCTGTTGACCAGAGAGTCTCTGGTATGTCTTGTAAGGCTTTTTCCTCTTCCTCTAGTAAGAGTGCTACTCAGCTATCCTCACTTGCCTGTGAGTGCACAGCTGGGTGTGTCTGTGTTATCCAATTTAATTTCTGCTTTTGTACTCCTTGTTCAGAGAGTTCTAACTCTGTCTGTTTTTCCCACCTTGTGACTTTTTCTCCTAGGTCTGCCCACTTCAAATTTCTATCTTTAGTTAAACTTACATGTGGTAATCGATTAGATTTGTAAAGTGCTAGGAATTCCTGGGGCAATGAACAGTTTACTACACTGTTTCCTTCTGTGTCCCAGTACAAATTTTGTAATACTAACCTATTAGCATGGTTTCTAAACAGTTCTTGCTCATATTCTTTATCAGGTCCTGGTCTGTTACAGTAATATAGAGTGCAATGCAACAAATGCTGTTTATCAGTGTCAAGGGAGGGAGATTTACTGATGGCTACGTTCATCAGTTCTTCGGTTACTGACCCTGGACCAGTCGTAACTAAGTCTTGGCTGTACCAATAAAATGTTTCACCCTCCGGTCGCTCTACAAAAGTATCCATTTGTCACTGTGCTTCCATACCCTGCATAGTTGGAACTACGGCTATGCCAAATATCTGCATTAGGTCTCTGCCCAAGAGATTCACTGGGCATTTTGCAGAAACAACAATTTTGCTTTTCTGGGTCATCCCTGAAACTGGGTCAGTTATCGCTATGTTGTGGGAGAGTGGCTCCTGATACAGCTGTCCATTAGCTGCTTTCACTAATATGTAGTCCAGTGATTCTGAATTTTCTGGTAGTTTGAAAGGATGTATCAGGGTCCGTGAAGCCCCTGAGTCACACAGGAATTTGACTTCCCTCCACTCTACCAGAAGTGTAACTTCCAGTTTTGTGTCTGCCAAGTAGAGCTCTAAGCTCAATAATGCTAAGTCCAAAATTTCATTTTCTTCATTATCTATGAATTCATGTGCATTCTCTATTTCTTCTGTCACATCCTCTACCCTTTCTATCACATTTGCATTTGTCTTTTATCGTTTATTCCTATCCAGTGATTCTTGACTGTCATATAGTCATTCCTCACCCTCCTTGTCTTCTGTGGTCACCTTTTTATTTTGCCTGCAATCCCTTGCTAAATGTCCCTTTTTCCCGCATTTGAAACATTCACCCCTTTTCTTTCTTTCTTCAAAGTCTCTTGATCGCTTATCAGATTGTTTGTTTCCCTGGGTATTTTTCTTAACCTTCTTCCCAGTTTATACTACAAAGACTTTTGATCCATCTTCTACTGCAAATACTTGAGTTTTCTTTTTCTTGTTGCTATTAAAATGCCTTTCGACATGTCTTGAATATTCAAGTAATGACTGTAATCTACTTGTACGATGATCTACCATGTGCTTTGTAATAAAGCTGCTAATGGGCGCAATACTGCCTTTTAAAAATGCATTCTTTAGCTGTTGCTCATATGGGGAATCATGTGTTTGATCTTCAGGTACCTGCATTCCACAATGGTTATTAAAACATTCTAATAATCTGGCATAATATCTATCAACAGTTTCACCTTCTTGTTGTATGCATTAATTAATGCAAGTCCAATAAGACCTAGGCTTCCATTTCTCAGAGATTCGGTCTGTCAGACCTTTCACTCTGTTGTCCAGTTCTGCGTTACTATGTGGGAGTGGTCTAAGGTCTGCGTCATGGGGATTCCAGTTGCCACTGATCATGTGCCAATCTGGACCTACGATTTGTCTAACTACTTTCTCTACTTCTTCTCCATTCAAATGGTAACTTAACCTCATGCCTTGTAAGTCTTCTAAGAATTTTCTAAAATTAACTTTTGGATGGGGAATTCCCTCTGTGGCTTTCCGGATGTCTTCCGGTGTCCATGGTCTATATACTAGATGAGTTGGATCCTGTCCTGCCTGTCCTGCCTGCAGATTTGGTACTTCTATGAGTGGACATATCTCTTCTTCACTCATAGCTTGTGACTCTTTATTCATTTCATATAATTCAATATCCCCTCTCAAGTTGGGTGTTCGAGACCTGGTCTCGATAGGATCTCTGACAAATGGTTTTGATTTTGCAGGAACAGCTGGGTATAGCGGAGGTGGATCAGCTTGTCCACTTGCTTCATATTCTGGTAAGGGAAGCGGAGGGGGCGGAGGAGGGGCTGTTGCTATTACCAAGTTATTATCTTCTTTATCTAAGAACATTGCTTTTGAATTTTTAATCTTTTGTTCCCTGCGGTTTGCTTCCTCAAGCCACCTGTGTGCCTGAGGGACTCCTAATTGTCGTTGCTTTTTTAGCTGACCTTTAGTGTCTGTTTTAAGTTGTCTAACAAGTTTAATAAGTGAAGGTTTATCTAAATTACCATCAAATTTGTATTTATCAACCCATTTTGTATAATACTTAACATTATCGGCACGCTGTAATTGCATATATTTTGCGTCTTCGGTTAGGGGCGAGTCTCAGGAACTTTTCATGCACTGATTTCCCATGTTGCCTTAGCTAAGTTAGAAATTGTTACGTAACCCTTCTTATCACGTGGTACCACGATTTTACACCTTTTCACAGTTTGTCTAGAATAACTGCCTACCTATTCTGTTTCCCTGATCTGTGACAAGACAGCAATCTTTTTGTCCCTGATCTGCACATGCAAATCTCCCTGACAAAACAATACTGTAACAAGTCCCTGATCCAAAACAGAAAAAAGGTAAATTCCTCCTTACCTGACCCTCCGTGTGTTGATCCACCAGAACGTTGACTCGTCCTCCAATCCCAGATCAGAAACAGTGGCTGGTCTCTTTCGAACGACAATTCAGTCGGAGGTCTTTCAAGACAGAAGAGCCGATGTGGCCACTTCTCCGTACGGGTACATGCCACCGGGCCCAATTCTGACCTGAGCCTAGAGTGAGAGATACTATCCGGCTCGAAGGACCAAAACTGTCAAAGGAAAAATATACTTTAAAAATGATCAAAACACGGTAGGTTCAGGTTAAGGCACTTTAATTTTGCAGCAAGGAGACAAAAACATGCTAACACAGAGTTTGTCTAACTAGAATCAGGAAATGCAGACATTTTTATACACTTTCTAATAAGAGATTGCCTACCAAGCTGACGTAGTGAATCAAAAGTTTTGTCATCATCATTTTGTAGTGATTGTTTTTACAATATTCTGCTGGTACTATCAATTTTTATGAGAAACTTCCTAAGAAAAACAACGTGGCCTTGGCTACCACCAGTTAGATATATGCAATGTTACCATTCAAGGTACTATGGCTAATTCGAGCACAAAGAAGTACAGATTGCAGTCCTTTGTCTATGTTATCTCTAACTTCTGCAGCTGTGTATGTTCTCATACTTTGAACATTACATTTACAGAATATAGCATTGTTCATTCATTTCTTCCTGACCCAGCAGATAATCACCTGCTTCTCAAGTACATTTCCAAAAAGCATAAACATGAATATTGCTGTGCTAGCAATTACTAGGTCAGAGGGCATCTTGCAAATTTCAGAAAACACACTGCAGTTTCAAAAAGCATCTTTTCAGTCTCATATGAAACTCAACTGTATATAGAACAGTGCATATAAAATAGAATGAAAAACGTGTTAACTTATTTAGTTTCTAATTAGCATTAAGCATACACACATTAATACATATTTTTATGACAGTTTTGTTATCAGTGGACCTTAAAACTGGATTGGAAGTTTCATGTGTGGATTATTAATGGAATTAAATGTCATTTTACTTTATTATGGTAACCTTTTGTCACTGCACTAATTTACTCTCTTCCAACATTTGCAGACTCCTGTCTTCCTAAGGCTGTTACATTAGTTGATATTGCTTAGCCAGTCAAACTGACAAGTATTTTAAAAAGATAGATTTCTCCTTTGGAAGGGTATGTTTTTTGGGACCTTCAATGAAGTTATGATGGCTGTCAGATGAGCAGAAGTGCTAAAAAAGCCAGTAGTGATGAAGCTTAAATTGAATAAACAGGACAAGGTGAAAGAGACACATTATATACTATCTGAAACAACTCATTATTTCATAAATCATGCAGTTAGCAGAACTTAGTTTTATATCAGCAGTTCTATAAGAACAACACATGCGTATTCTTAATTATACAATAACAGGTCATTGTTATTCAAAAACTTGCACACTGATTTAACCCAACCAGCATGCTGATTGTAAATCAAGGATATAACAATAGTAGAAAGTCTAGCCACTGAAGTACCATTGAGAGGCTAGACTTTTCTATTGGCATATGCTTACAGGACAGCAATGTACGAGAAAAAGTGGGTATGTTCTGCAAAAATAAATAATCAGAAACTGACCTGATTTTCCTTGTATTTAGGCTGTCCTTCATAAACTCTTGGTCAAAGAAAAAAAAAAACAGCATTGGAGACTCTGTCTTTTCTATTGCTTGTCCTTCACTGCACTGATATCCTGTGCAAGCGAGGGGATGTAAGTCCCATACGCATGTGCAGTACACTAGAAAAGGAGAAAGAACATGAAGGAAAACTACAGTGCCATTATACAAACACATTATTTAAGAAAGGTAGGCAATTTCTTTCTTAAATAATGTCATTGTATAATAGCAATAGCCCAGTACTGAGTGTAGGTAATGCTGGATTTACCCACGGTTGGTTTTGCCCTCATGATCAAACCATTCCATCCATGGGTAAATCCTGCATTACCCACTCACGGTCGTGGGCTACTGCTTAAGTAGAATACCACCTGGAATGTCTATAAAAATGCATATGATAAACCGTAGTAACTGAATTGGAATATTATTGCATTTCAATAGTTTCATTAAAGCTAATTAATGTCTGAATATAATAAATCCTGCTAGGCAAAGAAACACGCTCAGACTGACATTTTATGTTTCACTTGTAGGAAACCATTTAATAGATTACTAGAGTGGAACAAACAAACAAATATATTGATCTTATTTTCTAAATGGGAAGCTTATCAACTTGCAACTTAACATACAAACCAAAACTGCGTCTGTACTGGCAGAATTTTGTTTATCAAAATGTAATCCCTTGTGTTCTTGCAGCACAGAAACTTCAAATATCAAAATAAAAATATAAAATGACAGCAGACATATTGACTTGGACTCTATTACTAAGTAATTCCAGAAATGCAGCCTTATTGATGTCATCACCTTGTCTCTACTGTTAGGACTTTTGCAACTGTTTTTGTCTCACAGCAGCTACTGGTGATCTGTTCTGTGTACCGTACTTTTGTTCGGTAAAGAAATAATTTTTTACCTTACTGTTTATTTGTGCCCCTTGGCAGTGTAAACGTTGGATCTAGGTGATTTGGTCACAGTGACTAATGTTGATGTGATACCCTAACACCATATAAAAATGGGAAAAAGCGGGTGACAAAGTTTACTCTTTATTTGTACCACCTTAAAGGTTTATTTATATCCAATACTTGCTTTCATCCCCAAATGCAACTGAATAATTGCATATTACATATGGAATCTACCCACTGGTAAAGTAGGTGATCAAGGGTAATCTGCACATCGGTGTAAATAAACAAATTATGCCATATGCATACTATTGTTACATGATTGTATTCATGTACTTTGCTTTTGCCATTCAATACAGATTAATTGGGAAGAATTTATTATAAACATACTATTCACTGCAACTCCTTAAATAAATGGTCATATTAATGGTCTGGTTGTTTAGCTACACTCTCAATGTTTAATATTTTCCAATGAAACATTTCTTGCCTGTTTTATTAACATTTACCGTACAGCTTTAGTTATCATTTACATGGTTATAAGTGATGATTATATCATTTTTAACATATTAACAGAAGGACTTGCCTTCTACCTTTTTACAGCATTTGTCACTCTGTCACCCAACGTCCCTCAATATATTTCATGAGGGCATGTTCCATTTCAGACCTCCTGTCAGAATTGTACTTCCTTCATGGGGCATAAGCTTCATGATGGAAATGCTTACTCTGCCTTTATCTGAACTCATTTCCTCCTGATCTGAAAGTTTGTTCATCAGGTATCTTGACCACAAAAAAAAAAAATAAAGCTATCAAAATTTCAGAGGCATTTCTGCAAGAAAGTCTATGGGCCCAGTTCCAAAAGACTTGCTCTCAATCTAAGTGACCACTTCCACTGAGAGCAGGCTGAGAAAAGGTGTTTTGGAATCTGGCCCCCAGTGTAAGTCTGTTTATAGACAGGCCACACACTGAAGTAGGTAATTTACACTAAGAGCAAGTCTTCTGGAATCAGGGCAGACTTACACTGAGAGCAGATCTTTTGGAATCTGGCCATACATGTACTTAGTAGGAAATTTAAAGAACGTTTCTACGCACACCTTTATGACGTTAAAAGAAAAAACACCGATTCCATGTATAAATATATATCCAACACTCTTACACATAATTTCTTATTCTATCGACTTAATAGGGTGGTCAAGGACCCGGCGGGGGGGGGGGGGCCTGGGCTGATTTGATTGAATTTAGAGAACTTGTGTGGCAAATCAGGTTGAATGCATGTGTTTTTTCCTGGGTTTAATGACTGTTTATCAATATCTAATGTGTTAAAATTGCATTCTTATTTGATTTTAAATTTACACGCTTCAGTGATCCAATATGCAGATGAATCTACTCTAATATGCACAGCCCCTTCCCTACAGGACCTTAACTCTTTAACCCAGGATTCTTTTCTATCTGTTGAGACATGGCTTACTAACACCTGTCTTATCCTTAACCCCAAGACCAAATTCCTTCTCTTCAATCCTACAAGATCAACCATGTCAACCTCCTTATTCAGTATCATATCCAAAAACAAAACTGTAATCACTCCAGTAACCCACACTAAACTTCTAATAGTAGATCTCTCCATTCTAATAATAAACTACTTCTGGACATCACCAAAGCTAACAGCTCAGTTGGGGAATCACTCTTCTCACACTGCATTCCTAAAATATGGAACATACCACCCACCCAAATATCCTCTAACAGCTCTATAGTACAATTTAAAAACTTTTAAAAAATCACACTTAAGCAACTTGTCCTGGCTAGATATTTTATTCCCAAACCATTACTTATGTGCATTTCTGGGACTGCATACTGTGAAACTCCTTAACAAACTGTAGGGAATCTATGTATATGTCTGGTTTACAACAGGGGTACTATGGTGAAATGTATTTATCAATGTAAAACTCAGTCTAAACCACTGTTTAATATCTGTATAATGCAAACATACTTTATCTGTTCTGTTGTCAATACTGTTCTTATGTTAAATTTGGACTTTATCAATTTAGGGCTTTTGTTAACTTTGTACTTTTGTCAGTTTTATACCTTTGTGCAGTTCCCTATCTTAAATTTCTGTTAATTTTGGAGCTTTTCTCCCTGGGCCTCCACTAAAAAAGAACCTGCGTCCAGTTGGACTTTCCCAGTAAACAAATGTAAAATAAAATAAATAAAATGAATAAATAAATATTTAGATACAGTAATACTCCTCTAAAAAGTATTTGGTTGTAGGGGGTCAACCGGGGTAATGGCTGAAACTGATGTGCACATTTCTCAATTATGGATCAGTATATGAAGAAAGATAATCTTATAAGCATGTTCTAAATAGCTTTGACAGTTACTTTGTTTCAAGTTGTGTATTTACGCAGTGTGTTTGTTATTTTTATGGCCTGATGAATCATCCTTTGAGATGTGAAAATGATTACCTCCTTGTACAATTAAAGTTTGATATGGTTTTTAAGCTGTGCCCTTGGATTTCTATGTGTTTTTTACCTTTCAAATTCACATATTGTTAGTTGTAAATATAGTATTGGCTATAAAATAGCAATCTGTCTGATTAAAAAATAACTATTGTTATGGCAAGTGTATATGTAATAGTAATGAGGTTTCTTTGTTTCTGTGTATATTTATTGATTATTTACCTATGGGATTCTTTGAAAGAGGTTTATTGTTACCTTTAACCTTGACCATGTAGCAGTTGATACGTAATATATTGTAATATGGCAAGCAAGGTGCTTAAAGTAACATGCTGTTAATATGGGTTCTAAATATTATTGAATTGGGAAAACAGCATAGTAGAAGGAGAGGCAAATGTGATGCACAGACATTGGCAGCAGATGAGGCCTTCTTGAAACATTTACTTTGCAGATTTATATTGTACTGAGCAATAGTTTTCTGCAGCACGTTCACCAACGGACAATGCAAAAGCATGAGGGAGCAGTTATTAAGGATGAGGCAGAAGAGGTAGCATCGTATTGCATTAGTAAGTGAGTGATTTAAAATGACCAGAGTATATCTTTATTGGAGACCCAGGAAGTAAAGCTTTAGCTAACATTAAATGCAATCTGACCATTAATCAACAACTTGCAGGCATGTTCTCAGATGCTATGATACTCAACTGCTGTTTGGCAGGCAGAAGAAACAACTACACCAGAACTGAACAAATTATATTATTATTTAGCTGTTTGTAAACATTGATCATATCAATCAAAAATGCCTTAAAGACATTTGCTCCAGTTCAATACTTTACATCATGTAAGCATGTATTTCACCCAAAATAGTATATTCAGCCATGTCTACAAAAGTCCTTTTTTCCAAACAACAGCAACCCATTGAATCATGACTTTCCTTAGACAATCTTTTCCACTTCAGTGCACCCGCATTATTGTGATATGATGAGTGGGGAGGGGTGTAAAACAAGAGACAGTGGAGTAGGTTACATACGTGACATTAATCTGAGGGGGTATTCACAGACAAGACTGCTTATTCTGTAGTCAGTAGTGCTGGATATGCTTTTAAGGAATATAGCAATGAAGCTTAAGTGGTCTTTTGTTACTAGTATAACCACACGAGGCTTATGCCACCTAGATTTTCTTTACCTAGTGAGCCTTAGTTGTTACAGTGTATGGATAGGTAATGTCATCCTGATGACCTCACGTGATGGTGACCCGTATAAATGCCTACTGCTGTCTCAGTATTTACCATTTAGAGTGGAATGTCATTTAATTCAGCACTGTTTTGCTTCAGGGGAACATTTTTTTCACTATGCTTTGTTTTATGTTAACTGCGTGATTATGCTGTTCTGTAACACTTATCTTTATGTCCGTTACACTGTAGGATAACATTTGCTACAAAACATTTGTTTTAGAGACTTTTTGTCATTTATTTTCAGTATTCTTTCCCCATGAAGAAAAAAACAATACTATTTCCAGAAAAGCATTCCTGCTGCACCTCCCTAGACAAGATTCAACTTTAGAAAACTAACCATTCTTAAACACTTGCATACGCTTGCTGTTTTCACCATTAAGAATTGTATTGAGAGACCCTTCAATATCCTATAGTTTTGTTTCAAGTTTATATTTTTTCTGAGGAAAATTCATATATTCGTATATAATTGATGTCCATTATGTTCTACAAAATGTTTGACCTGTGCCCTATGTGCAGTAACATTCTCATTAAAATGAGTGTTAGGTGTTTTTAGTAGTATACATACCCACAGACACAGACACGCAAACACAGAGACAGATAGCTAAATAGATGGACACATGCACACACCCATACACACACTCATACACATACACAAACACACACACATACACACTCACACACAAACATATATATATAGTTGTATTATGTAATGGGTACTAATCCTAACCATGCCCCTTCCCCAAACCCTAATCCTGCACCTTACATTAAAAAAAACTTCCTGTAATACTGCCACTACACAAGAAACACTCAGACCCACAAACATGTACAAAAACACACTAACAACACTACAGCTATCCCCTTACCTAACCCTAAAATACACACACTTGCATACAAACAAACAAAACCTTTCCCTGTTCCTAACACTATTTATTTATTTGACATTTGTTAACCGGGTTAGTCCATCTGAGCCAATGGCCCATTTTCAATGGAGACCGGAGGAGAAAAGCTCCAGCAATACAAACATAAAAAGATAACATAGTAGGTAATATACAAAACCCAAGAAAAACAGTGCAGTAATACAACATAAGCAAAAATTACATATGCAGTAATAAGGTGAAATGAATAACCGTAATAAAAATAAAACAAAATGAAGTAAGTACAGCTAGTACATTTAAGTATTTACAATAATGACATATTTTACCCAAGCAGCATAGTGTAGTATTGTCTAGTGAGCAGATTAGTCATTGAACTTTTAGCTGTAAACAGGTAGTGAAAAGAAAAAGAAAGGAAAATGCATATTATGGAGGATTTAGGTAAGGACAGGCTTTTGAGTTCAGAAAGTATGCCTGACTTCAGTTTTAAAGCAGCTGCAACTAGTGATGCTACAAATGTGAGGTGGTAGCCTATTTCACGCAAGGGACACAGAGTGTTTATAGAGGAGTTTACCATAAGTTTTGTTGGGTTTATAGATGTCTAGAAGGTGCTGGTCAGAACTACGAAGAGATTGGATTGGGGTATAAAGGGATGCTACAGTAGAGAGTGATGGGCAGGCTAGCGGTTTGTTGAGTAGGAAGTGTGTGAGCTGCAAGCTGGGCAGGTAGTAAGAGCTGGGGGAATTCTAGCCATTGAAGCTGTTTCAGGGCAAGGCAATGATGGGAGTTATAAGGTTGGTTACTGGCGAATCTGGCTGTGTTATTGTAAGCTTGTTCTAGTTTGGAGAGAAGGTTTGACTGGAGGTGAGTTAGGATAGGGGAGGCATAGAGGAGACATGGAAGGAGACAGGCTTGAGCAAGGGTGGGTTTGGAGTTAGGAGCAAGACATTTCTTATTCCTGGAGAGAAGACCAAGTTTCATGCTTTTTTTTGATACAGTGTTGGATATGGATGTCGAATTTGAGTTGGTTATTGATTATTGTACCCAGTAACTTAGTGTGAGGCTCAGCTTTGATAAGAGTGTTATCTAGCGAAGAAATAGTAAAGGTGGATTTAAGGTGGTAGAGAGTTTTAGAGAGAAATAGTAGGAGCTTGTTTTTTTAGGGTTGAGTATAAGCTGATGCTCTGTGAGCCATTTTTCCACAGGAGAGAAGGAGTTTTGGGTGATAGAAAGAAGTTGAGAGATGTTGTCAGCACAAGAGATAACAGTAGACTCATCAGCATACTGTATGAGGGAGGAGGTGTTGCAGGAGGAGTAAAGATGATTGGTGAAGATGTTGAATAGGAGGGGGCCAAGGACTGACCCTTGAGGGACACCTGTTTGGATAGGTAGGAAAGGGGAGCAAGCAGATTGCCATCTGTCAGACTGGAGCCTATTTGATAGATAGCTTGAGAACCAGTGAATAGTAGAGGGGGAGAGATTAAGGTCAATAAGCTTTGTAAGTAACTTGGAATGGGAGACAGTATCAAAAGCTTTAGAGAGGTCAAGAAAGAGGCAAGACATGAGGAGGTTTTTGTCCCTGGCTTCAGCAATAGTGTGAGTGAAGGATAGGGGGTAGTGGAGGTGCTGTGGTGTGGCCTAAAATCATGTTGAGTGGGGGTCAGAAGATTTTCATTAATAAGGTGAGTTAAAAGCTGATTGTGAATACATTTTTCGAGGATTTTGGATAGAGGATATAGGATGACAATGGGTCTGTAGTTAGAGGGCTCAATGGAGTTACCTCTTTGGTGAAGTGGAATAGTGTAGAAAGAGTTCCAGATGTCAGAGACAGTAGACTCTTGGATAGATCTACAAATGTATTAGGATAGAGACAGGATAGGCAACGGAATGAGCAGAAAGTTTAAGAAAGAGGGGAGGGAGGTTATTGGTAGATGGAGAACAAGGTTTCAGTTTAGTAGAAGTGACTTGATGTAGGCTGTGAAGACGGGGTTAAATGAGAAAGTGGTTGTGTTGCACGGGTAGCGAGTGGTGTGAGAGTGGTTATGGCTTTGGGAGGGCTGGGTAAGTTTTTGAATAGATTCAATGAAGTGGGTATTAAGTAAGGTGGCGGTTTCTAAGGGAGAATTATTAGGGTAGGGGTTGGGGGTGGTAGGTTGACCTGGATTTAAGATTTTATTCATGGTATGCCAGAATTTTTGGGGGTTAAACTTTTGGGAGAACTGGGGATTATAAAAGTAAATTTTCTTGTCTTTGTTAATTGTTGTTTTTGCTAGATTTCTTAGTTCTTTATATTTTTGTAGGAATGTTGCCGATTTACTTTTTTAGCTATTTTTGTCCAATTTTTGTCTCTTTCTTTCATGAGAGATAGGGTGTTTTTGGTGAGGCAAGATGAGTTGAGTCTTTGACTTTCACATTTCTAAGAGGAGCTAAAGAGTCAAATATATCAAGAAAAAATGCAATTAAAGTGTAGAATGGCTTCATTAAGAGGGAGGTACTTAAGAAAGCCCCAGTTTATGGAAGTGAGCCTGTTTTTGAAGGTTTCAGGATTGAAAGAAGAAAGCTTGCAAGACACTCTAAAATGGTGGAATTTAGGTATTTGGGAAGAGTAACGTTGGACTTAGATAGGGAGGTGGTCACTTAGGGAGTTGGGCAGGGCACTGGGGTCATGATATAGGGTGGGGTTAGAGGTAAGAATCTAGTCTAAGGTGGTAGCTTGGGTATTGTTGTTGTTGAGGTAGGTAGGATTTGTGATAAGTTGATGGAAGCCATGTAAGTTGATTTGAAGGGAGGGAGAGGTACAGTATAGTGTTTTCCAGTCGATATTTACATTGCCTAGTAGTAAGGTCTCATAAGGGATATTAATAGAAATCCATGCTAGAATAGATTCAAGGATGGGAATGTTGTTTCCAGGTGGAATATAGATACAGGTAATGGCGAATTTCTTAAGGGGGGGTTGAGGTGACAGTTTACAAGTAGTAGTTCAGCTGGTTGAAAGTTAGGCAAAGATATTGGCGGGGGGATAGGTTAAAGTGTACAAAATACATAATTGCGGCACCTCCATCTTTTTTGGTGGTTCTATCTTGGTGATAGATGTTGTAGTGGGAAGGTAGTACTTCAGTGTTAGAAATATCTGGTTTTAGCCAAGTTTCAGATAGAGCCAGGATGTGTGGTGATTGGTGGGTGATCCAGGAGTGTAGTTCTATAACTTTATTAGGTAGACTCTGTATGTTAATAGCAAAGATTGAGAGATGTTTAGTGAGACAGGTGTTTGTTGAGATTGGGCTAGATGGGCATGGGTTGGGGTGGATGCCACCGCAAGATAGTAAATTGTTAGAAAAAGGAGAAGGTTTATTTGCATAAAGGTAAAAGCCAGTGGGTTTGTATTTAGATTTGAAGGATGTGATATAGGCAGAATATTTTTTTATTTTGATGAGATGTGTGAAGGAAAAGTCAAAGAGAGAGGGGACAATTAGGAAGGGCAGGGAGGTTTCCTTGTGGAGTACAGGAAAAGTGTAGGTTGGGGATGACTGTGAAAAATTAAGGTGTGTATGATGGGAGTTGAGTAAAGAGAGGTACATAAGCAGGATTGATGTGAGGTAGGGGGGCATATTTTGAAATGAGATAATGATAGTAGAAGGATGACAGAGAGTTAGGTAAATGTGTGTGGGGAAGAGGTTATTTACTAACTCTCAAACAAGGCACAAATACTCTCACACACTTCAAATGCCACTCACATTTCTCGACAAAAGATACCATTGAAATTTTGATAATATGGCTAGCTTTACATTTGATATAAAACACCACCCCTAAGATTTGTCGACCACACATATATTCAACAAAACATAGGAGAGCTCTCTCTCTCTCTCTCTCTCTCTCTCTCTCTATATATATATATATATATATATATATATATATATGTGTGTGTGTGTGTGTGTGTGTGTGTGTGTGTGTGTGTGTGTGTGTGAAATGCATGGACCACTGTGATTATGCTAAAAAATGGTTACATAATATCCTGGGTAAGTGCTACTACAGAGCGAGGCCTGACCTTAATAACACTTAGGGGATTGTGAAGCACCCCTAGGTGCTGTTAACCTCCATTCTGCACTAAAAGCAGACAGCACTGACCACAAAACAGCAGCAGCATGGCATGAAATGGCTTTGTTTCAACTCCTGTTTCTGCCTGCTATATGCTAAAGTACACCCAATACAACAACTGCTTCCCTTACACAGAAAACATGTAAGACATCAACCACTTCCCCACTGCTTTATCAGATTTCAAAACTCATATAACACATTAGGCTTTTTTTCTAGTCTAATTTTTCACTAACTAATGGTACATGGAGAAGGTAAATCTCCATGCAGTACAATGAAAAATGATGTATTCTCAACACGGATACCAGGCTTCACCTCTCGAGCTTCACTCTTGAGGTGAATTTCTAATCGTCCATGTCTCAAACAAATAATATGCTCATTACAATCTGCAACCCAATCATAATTCTATTAAATATATATATATATATTTTGTGGATTTAGCCTGGAAGAGTAACCTTTGGTGCAGAATTGAAACAGAGGTCTGGTTGAGACCTTCAGCTGTGGACTACTATATACAGTCTGCCTACTAAAATGGTTTACCTCCATAAGGTCATGAGTCCATTGTGCAATGCCCTAAAGTGTGAAAGTACAATGGCAAGATTTTCAAATGAGCGAATGCCAGTGTGCATTCGGCATTCCAAGTGTAGATCGTACTACAGTGGGGATCGGGACATGTACCATTTCCTTTACTGTAGTGCAATCTCAGAGTTAGTATATTAAATTAGCAGGGTGTGTGAGGGGCACAGTCCCCCACATCGGAGGTGCAGGGATGCTTGCCCCCCTGCATAACAGTGTTCGGAAACAGCCGAAAATGTTGGGTGTTTCGAACACATTCGACTTTTCCGGATTGTGGAATTCATTGTGTAGCACTTTCGCTGTTTTCAGCAGTCAAAAGTACAGTTTCTGATGTTTTGACTCAGATATTTGACCAGTCTCATCTTTTATTTGTGACCTAATGGAGGTAAACCACCAAAATAAGTATGTATTTATTTACAGCATATGCTAAGGAAAGAGCACAATTTTTAAAACCAAAATCCTGGAGAGCTGTATAATATTTAACTATATAATGACAACATAAATGCTGTAGGAAAGCATTTTACAAAGCTGAGCAATAAAATATTCTGTTGTTTGTAGATAATCTACATCAGTACATAAAGTTCAGTAAAAAGTTCGAGTTTGATTGCTGAAACATTCTTCATTGCAGCAAGATATTCCAAGTGAAATTCACCTCAGCTAAACTAAGTAAACAACTTGCCCCCTGCAACCCTTGTTATAAGGACTTAGCTCCCACAGTCCCTACTTGTTTATCCCAACAATGATGTTGCAATACCTTGGGGAAAAGGAGAAAACAAAGCTTTTTTAAGTCCAAGATTGCATGACACCCAAGTTAGAATACCTTAACTAACCTATCCAGTTAATTGATAGCCATTTCAGACTTACAAATTCAGTGAATTCTCTCGATAGCCCACAAAGTCCCAGTCTGTAGCCAATCAATTCCCACTTTTTCCTCTGATGGTTATAGCCACGCCTAGTACATGCAATTTGAATATTAGTTTTACCATGCTTCATGTGTAACTCATGGTACGCTGTGTTTTGTTGTCATTAGTGATATTGCATATTTTACTTCTAGGTTTTATTTGAACTTTATTATTTGACCCATATTGGCACTTTCATTTCATTAATTAACAAATCAATGTTTAGTTAACTGGTTTAGTCCTACTGGTAACAGGCCCATTCACCAAGGGGACCCTTTCAAACACTATTACAGACTTTATCACAACTCTGTGTTACAAATTTTGGAATACAAAAACATTGTCATCCCAGAGGCAAGGAGTCTGTTTGCCAACAACAGGGTTTCAGACTGGACTGGGGTTGCCAGTGAGGATCAACTAGGAGAAATCTTTGAGATGAAAACACCATAGATGGGTTGGATAACTCTCCATAAGGTGGCCAGAAGTCAGTCACAACTTGATGGCATGACAAATACAATGTCAGTTTTGAATGAATTAGAAATAAAATCACTGTATTACAGACTTTGTAATTTAAATGGTGAATCAGAAATGTTATTAAATTAAAAAGAAAAAAAACATGTAAACAGTGAATTACAAACACTGTTAATATTAAGTAACGTGAGAAAGTATGTACAGTATTTGTAACTTATGAGACATGAAGCAAATATGAATCATCTAGTAAAGCCCTTTAGGCAACATTCTGTATTATCTTTTGTGCAGCTCTTCAAAGCAACTTAGTAAAACAGTTATGCTCATGTAATTTAAGGCATTGTAGATAGTTTCCAAGTATAAATATAAAACTAATTACAGTAGATGGTATGTCTGATAGTATATAACAACATGAAAGGAAAACAATAAAAAATCAAAAAGGAAACATTTGCATTTTCATTGTTGTAGTACTTCTCAGCAGTTGAGTTGTGCTATAGTGGAAAAGCTGTACAGCAATAGTTAAATAAGCTAATATGGACTGGTTCACCACAAAAAAATGTTGTAAATGCATATGGATTATTTATAGAACAGCAGCAATAATATTAACTCAGTAGCTAATTGTTCGAATTCTCTTTGTTAATCCACAGACAGTGACAGCTGCATGGAATGCACACAGTCCTAGGTTCAAGTCCCAGAAAAGGACCAGTATTTTCCTTACATAATCCATTATTCAAAACAATGCCACACAGAAATGTTCTACTGCATTTGTGTGCATGTGTAATTTGACCTTAGAATCATCATGCTACAATGTTTCTAGCTAAAAAAAGTGCGGCTCTTAAGAGGAACTCTGTGCTTAACTGTTCAGAAGTTCCTTGTTAAATCAAAGGCAGTGTCAACCACATAGGAGGTTATGGGTTCAAGGCCTGATGGTTTTCATTCATATTCCACAACTGGTACATGTAGTATGGAGAGTACAAGTAAGAGAACTAAAGTAACAGTAACTAGAAAAGTGTGCTTGTAAATATCTTAATTCAGAAAATGGGGTCTATACTATTATCATGGTTAAGGAAGTATAAAAAATCATTTTCCTCATACAAAAATATCATAAATTGTGAGCAAAAGTGTTGGGTTAGACACAATGATAAGTATTAGTCGTAAGGCGGGAAAATGTGTTAAAAGTAACTGCAGGAGTGTCAAGAAGCTGGGTAACTTAGATCATTTTACACTGATTTTGAATGCTATAGAAGAGGTAGATTAATTTATTCCATTGGTATTGACAGATATATATTTGGAGCACCATCATCATATTTTTTGGTTATTTTGGTTTCTAGAAGGAGTTGATTAAATTATTTTCTGTGTAATGAGTCTTAGGAAAACATATTTGTGAGGTCCGAGCAGTGTTTGTAGTTTTTAATTTGTGAAAATAAAGTGAATGAACTTTATTATCATACATCATGCATTGTAAATTATGTGAATTATATGAAATGGTGGGAGTGGGAAGGTACATCATTTAAAAGGTGGCAGTGGGAAGGTAGATCATTAAAATATTGAAATGGTGGAAGTGGGAAAGTAGTTTAAACTGCTGAAGTGATGGGAGTGCTAAAGTGGATTATTTAAACTGTTGAAGTGGTAGAAGTGGGAAGATAGATTATTTAAAATATTGAAATGGTAGAAGTGGGAAGGTAGACTATTTAAATAACTGAAATGGTGGGAGTGGGAAGGTAGATTGTTTAAACTGTTGAAGTGGTGGGACTGGGAATGTTTGTTTGCTGCAGTTAATAGTATGTAGACAATGGCCAGTTCTACAGAGGATTCTTAATTTCTTATCAGTCTGTCTGATTGCAAACTCAGTTAGTTTTCTAAACGTTAAGTTATTGTCAACCAAAATGGTATATTTGTAATTTCACTCACGCTACACACATCTACAGCTTTAGAAACATTAGTTCTGTTTCTGCTTAAAGACTGCCCCTTTTGTAATCATTTTTATATTACACAATATTCTGTCTCTTAGCAAGCATCATGCCAAGCTATACCACTATAACTGGATATGCTCCAGATTCATAGTATTTATCTCTGTTTTTTGTCCCTCAGCATTTATGATTTCTTCTAAAGAATAAATGCGCAATAAAGGGCAAGTTTTTAGACCCACAGCAAGTCTTGAATTTCTTCCTTATTGTTGTTATTTCTGTTTTTCCTCTTCTTGAGAGGTAAAAGTATTAATTGCCCTCAAGGCTTCTTCTCTTATGATATATAGAAGTGTGGCACATTGTAACTTTTCAGGCTTTCTAGCTCTTCTGCTCGCAGTGAGGAAGAAATCAGATTTGTAGATCCATTGCTTCCACTTTTCTGTTAAATTACCTTGCAGTGTTCAGCTATATAGCACAGAGGGATACAACTCTGAGTACAACTGAGATGATCCAGATCAAGTAGCAATTCATATGTTGGAGGAGATGATGAGGAGAGGTAGGAGTAAGAGACCATTGTTGACTCTTTCATCTCCAGGTGGGGCAGGCAGATTGACCAACTGCAGTATTGGTCTCTAGCAGTGACATAGGTCAAGTGCAACTGCCCTATGTGTTACTAAATGATAAACGGTATGTCAAGCCATACACTGCACTGTAGCTGGAGATATGTGAAAGAGTGCATGCATCATGTCAAGCCATACACTGCACTGTAACCGGTGATGTATGGAAGTATGCATGCATCATGTCAAGCTATACACTGCACTGTAGCTGCATGCATCATGTCAAGTCATACACTGCACTGTAGCTGAAGATGTATGGAAGTGTGCATGCATCATGTCAACTCATACACTGCACTGTAGCTGGAGATGTGTGGAAGTATGCATGCATCATGTCAAGTCATACACTGCACTATAGCTGAAGATGTGTGGAAGTGTGCATGCATCATGTCAAGCCATACACACTGTAGCTGGAGATGTGTGGAAGTGTGCATGTATCATGCTAAGTCATAAACTGCACTGTAGCTGGTGATGTGTGGAAGTGTGCATGCATCATGTCAAGCCATACACTATACTATAACTGGAGATGTGTGAAAGTGTGCATATATCATGAAAAGCCATAGACCGCACTGTCACTAGAGATGTGTGGAAGTGTGCATCCATTATATCAAGCCATACACTGCACTGTAGCTGGTGATGTGTGGAAGTGCGCATGCATCATGACAAGCCATACACTGCACTGTAGCTGTAGATGTGTGGAAGTGTGCATGCATCATGTCAAGTCATACACTGCACTGTTGCTGGAGATGTGTGGAAGTGTGCATGCACCATGTCATGCCAAACACTGCACTGTAGCTGGTGATGTGTGGAAGTGTGCATGCATCATGCCAAGCTATACCACTATAACTGGAGATGTGTGGAAGTGTGCATGTATCATGTTAAGCCATACACCACACTGTCACTAGAGATGTGTGGAGATGTGCATGCATTATGTCAAGCCATACACTGCAGTGTAGCTGGTGATATGTGGAAGTGCGCATGCATCATGTGAAGCCATACACTGCACTATAGCTGGTGATGTGTGGAAGTATGCATGCATCATGTCAAACTATACACTGCACTGTGCTGCAGATGCATGGAAGTGTGCATGTATCATGTCAAACCATGCACTGCACTGTAGCTGGTGATATGTGGAAGTGTGCATGCATCATGTCAAGCCATACACTGCACTATAACTGGAGATGTGTGGAAGTGTGAGTGGAGTATGTCAAGCCATACACTGCACTGTAGCTGGTGATATGTGGAAGTGCACATGCATCATGTGAAGCCATACACTACACTATAGATGGTGATGTGTGGAAGTATGCATGCATCATGTGAAGCTATACACTGCACTGTGCTGGAGATATGTGGAAGTGTGCATGCATCATGGCAAGCCATACACTGCACTGTAGCTGGTGATGTATGGAAGTGTGCATGCATCATGTCAAGCCATACACTGCACTATAATTGGAGATGTCTGGTAGTGTGCATGCATCATGTCAAGCCATACACTGCACTATAACTGGAGATGTGTGGAAGTGTGCATGCATCATGTCAAGCCATACACTACACCATAACTGGAGATGTATTGAAGTGCTCATGCATTGTCAAGCCATACACTACACTGTAGCTGGTGATGTGTGAAAGTGTGTATGCATCATGTCAAACCATACACTGCATAGTCACTGGTGATGTGTGGAAGTGTGCATGCATCATGACAAGCCATACACTGCACTGTAGCTTGAGATGTGTGGAAATGTGCATGCATCATGTCAAGCCATGCACTGTACTGTAGCCAGAAATGTGTGGAAGTGCGCATGCATCATGTCAAGCCGTACACTGCACTGTCATTGGAGATGTGTGGAAGTGTGCATGCATCACAAGCTGATGCTGTGCACTCCTACCCTTGCAAAGCACTTGCAAGCAGTGCCAATGAGGCCATAATAAGAAACTCTTCTCCCTTATAGGTTGTTGGAGAAGAAACTCATTCCATTCTTGGTTAAGTGCTTGTAGATCCCTATAACTGACTTGGTTGTCAACCCACTGATGACCAAATGTGGTTGCAGGTGGCAATAATTTCTTTGAAGAAATGAAAATTTCTGAGTGTTTTTCTTCACTTACATAAAAGCTCACTTTAGACTGCAAATTATACATCTGTGCTACTAAATACTGTACAACTTAAAGTATATAAACATTTTCACTTCTGACATCTTGTAACATCTAATAAAATGCCTAGTAAAGACTCAGAGAATGTGGATGAGTGACCAGTCTCTCGGAGGTCTTTATTGTGTCCTCATCTTGAAACAGATGTACTAAAAGACATGGATTTCTTGTCTGTGATCTGTCTAAAAATGAAAAAAGCTATATCTCAATGTAGTATATGTTAGACTCACCACTATCAGAAGGTCAGTGTAATTAGTCAGTGATGACAGTGGAGACAGGAGAAGTGGGCCAGGGGAATGGAGAAGAAGACTAGGCAGACTGTGAGGAAAAAGTAAAGAAAATAATTAATATGGACATAGTTAATAAATAAATGAGAATTGACCTAAGCTGCTGTATTGTTCAGCCACTTTAAAACATGATACCACAATGGGGCTCAAAGCTAAACTGGCCAATGTGTATGTAAGTGTGTTTTGTGTTTTTATCTTTCTCTTCTCATATATGTATATATGTATATATATATATATATATATATATATATATATATATATATATATGTATATATATATATATATATATATATATATATATATGTCTGTGTGTGTGTGTGTGTGTTTATATGTATATATATATATATATATATATATATAATATATATATATATATATATGTGTGTGTGTGTGTGTGTGTGTGTATATGTATAGACATATAAATATATATATATATATATATATATATATATATATATATATATATATATATATTTATATACACATATGATTTTATTCACTACATTGCTAACCTATTTCATCAGCATTCTGAAATTCCAACATAAAAGTTTGACATGCATAAAATAAAAAAGAAAAGAAAATATACTTTTATATGGAGGTGGCTCCTTTGCTCCCCTATGTGCCCGTCTGCGCCCCCACACCCCTTCTACACACACATACATATATATGTACAAACTGCAAGACTGAAGAACAGAGAGGAATAACAAAATTCCCCTCACCAGTGTAAAGGGTTTAACCTAAGAAAATGCTGGAATTTGCAAGCTACTGATTATTTGGAAAAAAGATGGTTCAGTAATATTTGATTTGCCTAATGTTCAATGAAACGCAGAAACCCCATATGTGATTTTTCCTGTATACACATATTTCCTTGTAAACATAGAGTTTTGCTCTGCAAGATAAACTGAGCTGATAGAAAAGGAACTGTTTTTGTGTTGAATTATAATGGAAGCTTTAAGATCCATAAAATTATTATAAGTAGAAATGGATGATACTGAAGACTAGTGCCATTTTTAATTCCTTTGTTGTTGAGCATCCATACTTTACATTTGGAAGGACAATGAACTAATATTTAACTCCCCATGATACATGTTTCAGAACTGCTAGTACCAAATGTACAGGTACACATTGTGCTTTGTTTGCGGTACTTTTAAATTATGTAAAATAAAAGTTTTTATTTACACACGCTGATATAATTTCGAGGTATTAGTTTTGTAAACTGGTAACTGCAAATTAAGTGGATTAGTGCATTAAGCTAGTTTTTTCCGTTGTTTGATGCTTTACATAGAAAAAACAGAGTATAGCTTTCATGTGATTTGAAGATCCTTTATCATTTAAATGATATTAGAGATTGAGCAACTTGTACATTGCCACTCTGATTGGTGAATGAAGTTCTCCAGCAGGGTGTTAATGTACAGCTAATGCCCGCTGAAAAACAAGTCCTCTTCAAGGCAACATATTAAGCTGCAGTGGAATTGGACTGTAATGAATGTAATGGCCGCCAATATTTTATGCTCGTTTAGCAATGATTTTGCTGTTTAGCGAGTGTAAAATTAAAACAAATAGAAAATTAAAATAGAAATAGGAAAGTGTGTGTGTGTGTGTGTGTGTGTGTGTGTGTGTGTGTGTGTGTGTGTGTGTGTGTGTGTGTGTGTGTGTGTGTGTGTGTGCGTGTGAGCATTTGCATGCATGAAAGTAAGAGTGAGCTCGACTGTGCCATTATTTTATACTTGCTAAGCTGCGCTTTTGCTGTTTATAGATATAGTGTAAAATTAAAAGAAACATTAAAAAAGAAAGAAAAGTGTGTGTGTCTGTGTATGTGTGTTTATCTTTCTGTGTGCGAGTGTGAGTGTATATGTGCATAAAATCAGGAGAAAGAGAGAAAGTGAGATTGATTAAGCAGAGGCAGCAGCAATTAAGAGGTATGTATACCCCTCAATCTCTTAGCTCAAGAAATCTAGATAAAGCCTAAAATAAAGAGTGAACAAAGTCTCAAAAATAGGAACAGACTTTAAGCATTGCTGTTATAAAAAAGTTGCTAGAATAAAAGGATTTGTTTTACCATGCATTTTCTGAAGGAAATAAAGTCTGAAACTCAAATGTATGCCATTACTATTTGACTTCAATTCCCAATGATTTCACAGCAAACCACAAATTTTATGAGTAAGGGACCAAAAAATGAGGTAACTATCTGGGCATTTTTTGAAAATCTTATATTTTGGATGTAAAATAGCTCCTCCAACATCATTTGCATATACTACAGTAAGTTTGAAAAATGAGGCAGAAGAATTACTGTATATCAAAAATACAAAAAAAAAATTAGTAATAAAAAATAAGTAAAACAACTATTTTCAGACAGCTCATTCTCTAATAGCAGTAATGCCCTCCAGGGTGTGTGTTACTGAGTAAATAATGCCCTTCCACGGGTGTAGAGGCCCACCTGCAGTGTTGGGCCTCAGAACAGTCCTGGGTGTGTGTTATCCACAACTAATGCAAACCACTATTCTATGTTTTTAATTCAGGTATTGCAAATTATACAAAACAGTCATCTTGCAGGAGATTTTCAAATAATCATTATGCCATAGAAGCAAAGTTGTAATGTAAACTAAATGCTGCCAAAGTCAATGGCTTGAGCAACGGGTTATGCTTAAAGCCATTTCTTGAATCCAGAAGCATTGAAATGTTTATTTGACCTCTCTTTAGTTTTATTTAACTAGTCAAAGTAGAAGAGAGAGATGGGTTCCTAATATCATCAGACTGGGTAACGCTGGTTTTAATGTTGATTGACTCATTAAGTTCAATTGCTTATTTGGAATATTTTACAAAAGCTGCACTTCGATTTTATGTGTTAAATGTGAATCTAAGAAAGGATAAGTTAGTTGAAAGGTTGTTCTTATATTTTTTAAATAAAAGTCTGCTTTCTGGACTTTAAACCAGCTTTTTTGGTCCCTTTCCAGTTATTTATATTAGAAGATGCTGTTTTTGTTGGCTATTACCTCTCCTAGGAGAATCTCTTGAGTACAACGCTTTAATGTGTGAGAACATTCTTAGTGTCCCACCACCAGGACACAGTATTCCTTCAGACCAACCCTTCTTTCATACATAAGGTGGTTGCAGAGTTCTCCCTTAACCAAGTTATTCACTTGCCTGTTTTTTCCCCTAATCCACAGAACAGAGGGGGAAGAGCCCTTCATTCCTTTGATGTGTGTTGACAACAAACATTTAGTTCACACAAGACTAAAAAGCTCAGGAAGACTGACCAAATATTTGTCTTTTTTGTAAAAGGAAAAGAAGAAAAGCCAGTAAATAAACAGACTGTTTCTAAATAGCTTGCTCTTTGCATCTCATGCTGTTATACAGCTCAGTCAGCACCCATTCTATCCAGGCCGCTACAGCCACTACAGCCCTTCTGAGAGGTGTTATCACACAACTTTTTCTGGAAGCAGCATCTTGAACTTCTGTTCATACCTCTTATAGACATGACATTTAAGAGTAGCTTCCAGTTCAAGATTGTCCTCTGATCTCCTGCAGGACTTTATCTTCTGACCACAGGTCTCCATCTGCCCTGTTTGTGGATACTTTCATATCACTCTGAAAGTGAGGACTACAGCACTGAATACTACAGTGAACATATAGAGTTGTGTTAGGAGCTACCATATATATAGGTATTCAAGTAAATTCAGTGTCACAGTCCAGCTACTCTCCCATCTACCCCTTCTTTCTTCTCTCTCTCTCTCTTGTTCTGTATTCATTACTGTAGCAATTGGAGTGGCACCTTATATCTATTATCTCTAACATCCCTGTCACATTTCTACCAGTTCTCCCACCCTCTTTTATCTGGGTTTACTATCTTGAGAGGGAAATTGTAGACCTCTGGGGTGTCCTGGGAATAGAGGGCTGTTGCCATCTAGTCCACCTGAGATTTGGCACCAGGGTCTTCTACCTGGCTTCAGACAGGCAAAAAAAATTCTGAAAATGGCATTGTATGATACATATCTTCTACCATCAACATTCTTGTGTAGTGGTAAGAGGGTGTCAGATGAGACCATGGGAGGAAGATAGAGCTCTGAAAGTCAAGCTTAACAGTCAAGATACCTGTCAGCAGAAATCCCAAAAGTGAATACTGCAGCAGTGAATCTACTTGAACATCTACATTCACACTAAGTTCCTAACACATCTGTATTTTTTATGTGTCTGGGTAGGAGCTGTTCAGTATCAGTTCTGGACTCTTCCATTCAGTTACATCTCGGCCTCTAGGGTGAACTAGATGCTGCAAGAGGTAAATATGTTTCCATATGTGGAAGACAGGCTCCTAGCTGCATCTATTAAGGCAGACTAGTCACAGCTCAGGACTACCCACTGCCTCTCTTCCAGCCTTCAGAATAACAATGAACATGGCAAAGTCATACCTGGAGCCCATGCAGACACAAACTTCATAGGGTGCATCACAGATGCTCTATCCTCCATGGACTGTCTTTCTTCAGATACGCCTCTTCCTTTGTATATTTTGGTGATACAGTTTTTTTCCTTCTCAATCACAACAGGTCTCTGTCTCAGAGCAGTGGGCTTCATGGTAGCTACAATTTACATAGTCCGTCATGCAAGGTTCTGCATAGGTTTCTTCCAATAAATCCTGTGGTCTCAGCTCTCAGCTCCCATAACTCTTTAGATAAAAATTTCTAAGGCTTGCAAGATTAAATTACAATGGTGGCTACACATTCTAGAGTTTTACTCAGGGCAGTCCATTGCAAATGGCTATCTCTGTAGGTGCTGTTCACAGGTTCATAGGTTCATATGCACTTACTATTGATTTGTCAGGATCTTAAGAAGCCTAGCCTTACATTCCCATGATAGTTTTTAGCCTGCAAATAACCCCAAGGTGGGCAGACCAAGGATGTGTTTGGAATTTGCTTGTTACTCCTATCAGTAAGGGACATGTATGCTAAACCAGGGACGAATTTCTGGTTTCATATCCATTCACCCATATTATGTTTGAATAGAGTAAGACAAATACTGCTGTTTGTGTGGAATGGAAGATAGTTCCATAGAAAAGGTATTTTTTTTTTGTAATACATGCCTATCCTTCAAACATGTTCCTTTTATGTTGCAAAAAAGATTGAGATGCCTTGATCAGGTGTTCATGCTACCTCTGACCATGTGAATATGTAACACATCTGACAGGATAGGGTCTTTTAAATCTCTATATGTGAGGCAGAGAATGCCTTATTGCCTCTTAGTAGTCTGCATGGTATTGAGAAGAGGGACAAGGCTTTTAAGTGAGAAAGGATTGTGGTTGCCCCAGTTGTGACAAGTATTTGGACGGGTACATACCGAATGGGGCATTATATTTAATGATTGGCCTTATTAGGGTCGAGTACAGTCAAATGATTACATCCCTGGGCCTGAATGCCATACCATAGATACAAGCTGTGTGATGAAAAAGGACTTCCTTACAATAGTCAATATGTAACGATCAAAGGACAGTTTGTTGTTGGCATAAGTTCTTAGAAGATCAATGTTCTGGGGTGTGTTGTCAATGTGATACTTACAATGCTGAAGTCATGCTTGCCAAAGCTTACTTTTTTACATTTACTTGCATTTAGTTTTAGCCCATGATTTTGACTCCAACTGTTTGAGGATTTTGGAGTCCTCTGGGAGGTAATGGTGGTACCACATTTACAGTAATCTGCAAACTTGAGCAGCCATAAACCTTTAACATTTGCTTTGACCTCTGAAAAATAAATGCCAAAGTGGAGTGATCCAAAGACTGAACCCTGGTATGCACTACTAGTGACAGGTCTTTTGGAGGAGGCTGAGTTGACCACCCTAAATTCATGGGTCTAATTTTAATTTGCTATCCAACAAGTTAGATAGGAATTGGCATTTAGCTGGATGAGTTTTTACATTGCTTTTACTTGGAAAAACTGAATTTTTGGGACTTTGAAGTTTTATCAAATTGTGCTGCTTCATTTCCTCAGGAAGGAGACACAATTATCACCTTGACCATGGGACAAACTGCTGGTCCCACTGTTGCCCTTCTTCCAGCCACAAAAAGAAACAGTTAAGCAAACAGCCTTTGCTATCACTGCAGGTTAGCAATTTGCCTCAGCTGAAGGTGGATGACTCTGCTGTTGTCAAAGCACTCATCTTATTGCCCAGATCCATCTGGTATAGCAACTGCAGTCACTATGTACCAGGGGTTAGACATAGTGGTTGTAGGGTTTCCCTCAGGGAGCAAAGGAGAGTCACTCTTGTGTTTATCCCTGGGAGAGCTGTTACTGCCATTAATAAACCTGTTTGCCCCAAATTTTCTGTCAAAAATTAACAGAAATCTAAACATTTATCTACTCTTATTAAAATCCCTCTAGGCAAGAGTAGTTTATTAGGTCTGGATCAGGTTCTAGTTCAGGCTATTGATCCCTCTTATAAAGTGGTTTCTGGTAAAAGAAAAAGTGATTCCTCTTTTCCTGAAGAGATTCAAGACTGAATCTGAAAAGGAAGATGATAGGACTGATGTAGGTTTTTCTCCTCAGATTTTTGATTCAAACTCTAAGGAGAACATATTATCTGATTCTTCCTGTGAGGGATTCCATTTCTCTGAGACTATTTCCAGAATGTGCCAGTGCTTTCACAGAATTTTCTCATTCCCTCAGAAAATACTATGGGCTGTTACAAATGGAATTTCCAGAACCTTCTGCCACCCATCCAGTGCTGTCAACATTGGATGATGTGTGTCATCACCTGCAATTTCCCTGATAGGCAGTCTGCTGCCCCTAAAACATAGATCGAATATTAAAAGTTCCTCAGTCTTTCCAATTTTTATACACTCATCCCAGACCTGACCCAGCAGCTATAGCTTTAGTTATTCCAGCTTTTGCTAAACATTTAGTTAACTCCAATCCTTTTTCTGACAAGGATGATAAAATGATTGACAAATGTATGGGGGAAATGTGTATGCTTCTGCAAATTTGGGTTTCAGAACTTTGAATTGTCAGGCTCATATGTTAATATTTATTCTGACTAATTGTGAAAGTATGAGGACTGTTTTTTCTGCAGTTCCTGCTCGTGAAGCGAAATCTACTTTGAGTGGTTTAGTTTTTTCCAGTCACAGGTCAAAACTCATTGTTTAAAGGGTGTTTATGATTCTGTAGATACTTCTTCTAGGGCTATGGCCACTGGAACTGTGTTGAGGTGGGTTGTTTGGCTGTTTTCTCAGACCTCCCAGAAGATGTAAAAAATGAGATTTAAAATTCTCCTTTAAACAAAGAGTTAGTGTTTGAACCATCTGCTGCCGAGGTGATCA